>NW_027098096.1:0-24166 GCF_019320115.1 Miscanthus floridulus | reverse complement strand
TGACCTCATGGTCGGTGAAGTAGTGCAGGAGCTTCCGGGTCGCCATAAGCGCGGCGTACAGAAGCATCTGCACCTAGGGGGGTCGAGCCTTGGCGTCGGTGAGTACCTCACTAATGAAGTACACCGGTCGTTGAACCTTCAGGGTGCATCTCGGCTCCTCCCTTTTGACGACGAATGCGGTGCTCACAACGTGGTTGTTTGCCGTGATGTAGAGGAGGAGGGGTTCTCCCCATTCGGGAGCGATGAGGACTGGGGCCTACATCAGTGATGCTTTGAGCCTTTCCAATGCCTATTGTGCCTCCTCTATCTAGACAAATGTGTCTGTCTTCTTGAAAGTTTATAGAGAGGCATCCCCTGTTCTTCTAGTTAGGAGATGAACCATTAGGGCGGCCAAACAACAGGTGAGCCTCTATATGCCCTTAACGTTGTGTATAGGGCCCATGTTGGAGATGGCCGTGATTTTTTTGGGGTTGGATTCGATGCCTGCTCAGACACGATGTATCCAAGGAACTTCCCCTTTGGAACTCTGAAAACACATTTTTGGGATTCAATTTGATATTAACCTTCAGGTTCACGAATGTTGCCAAATTTGCCATCAGGTCACTAGCTTGAGCCATTTTCATCACTATGTCATCTACATAGACGATGTTGTTGGTTTTGGCTGCTCGACTTGGTCAGGCTGGTCGGGCGGGTCATTTGGTTGGTGAAGCATCGCTGCATGCACCATTGATAGGTGGCACCAGTGTTCTTTAGACTGAAAGGCATGGTTACATAGCAGTACAACCATACGGGGTGATGAATGAAGTCACACTGATCGGACTCTTTCATCGCTGTAAGGAAAATGGACCCTTGGCCCATTTACTCTGGTTTTTGGTTTGATGACCAACACAACCAAATTAGACTAATAATTTACAAGTGATTGTTTTGTAGTTCAAAAGGGTGCAAGACGTACTTGGATGAAGGTGACGTGATGATCCAATGATCAACACCTTAAGCAAGACCTTAGAAGCATAAGAGAAGATCCAAGATATCGAGCAAAGTCCAAGCACGAAGATAGGAACCAAGCCGACACAAGATCACAAAGAAATGAGCTCACAGAGCTGACTAGACGCTAGTAGCATAGTGACTGGACGCTCCGATCAAGAGGCTCGGCAGAAGCAGTGACCAAACTGAATAGCAAGATCGATTAGACGCGGGACAACAGCATCCGATCGAGTACAGAAAGGTTCTAGAGCAGCGAAATTGCGACCGACGCGTCTGGTGGCATGTGACCGACGCTGCAGCGTCTAATCAGTTATCGGCTCTAATGGTCAGGACGACTAGACGCGTCTGATCAGGACGACCTGAGCGTCCGGTCAGTAGCAGAAAAGCGGGATTTCATCCCCAACGGCTACTTTCTCAGTGGGGCTTATAAATACACCCCCAACCGGCCAAATGAGCAGCGTGGAGCTAGGAAATATCAAGGGTGTTGATACACCATTTTAGTGATCTTCACTTGCATAGTGCTTAGTGATTCATTAGGTGATTAGCGTAGATGCTTTGCGAAGTGCTTAGGTTGATTAGACCACCGCTTATGCGCTTGCTCTAGGTTTAGGCCTAGCATTTAGTGAGGTTTGCATACCTCTTACCATTCGGTGCTATTTAGAGTGGTTGGGATGGATACCTCTAGGCCTCCGCACTTTGACGGCACTAACTTCCCCTATTATAAAGCTAGAATGGCTTGCCACCTTGAGGCGGTTTGATTTGGGTTGTTTGGAGAGTCACTCATGACAGGATGAAACCATTAAGAATCCCGGTAAACCCACAAAGAGTGAAGAAAAGGAAATGCATTTCAATGCTAGAGCTAAGAATTGCTTGTTTGAATCATTTAGCATGGACGTGTTTAACTAAGTGTTCACTTTAAATATGGCACATGAAATTTGGTTAAAACTTCAAGAGCTCCATGACGGCACATCTATTGTCCATGAGCAAAAACATTATCTAGTTAAACAAAATTTTGATTCAATTTACAATGAATGATGATGAGCTTGTTCATGATATGTATTCTCGTTTGAATCTAATTATCTAATGAGCTCCATTCAATAGGATTAACAAAACTAGATGTGGACATCATGAGGAAGATCACCCTCCATGCTACCACAAAAGAAATATGCAAGCCTCATCACCATCATTCACAACATAGAGGACTTGAGCACCATGACCCTGGGCATAGTCATTGGCAAGAATAGTGGCATTTGAAATATCATGTAAGATGGGTCAGAAGAAGCCTCTTCATCAAGCAAAGGCAAAGCTCTCGCAATGTAGCGAGAAAAAGAAGAAGCAAAGGCAAAGCTCTCGCATGTAGCGAGAAAAAGAAGATGAAAGGCAAGCAAGTTGAGACAAGCTCAAGCTCAAGCTCCTCAAGTGAAGATAAAGAAGAAGATGAAGACGACGACGATGATGATGATGAAGATTCAGATGAAGAGATCAATCTTTCTCCTCTACCTCCGACCTTGATGAAGAATCAACTCAAACTAATCAACAAGGTGGAGAAGATGATCCAAAGGCTCAATGTCAAGGTGTGGCCCATCCAAATTCAAGATCTCATTTTACCAATCAAAGAAATGAGCAAAGAAAGAGAGGATGCTATGGATGCGGTGAGTTGGGGCACTTGTGGAAGTTTGTCCAAACAAGCCCACACCCAAGACAAAGAAGAAGGCATGCAAGAACCAAGCCCTCACATCAATAAGGTTATGGGATGATTCTTCAAGTGAATAAGAACACCGTCACAAGAGGCGGGGCCACAAGCACTCATCATCAAGCTCCTCTCATATGTGCCTTATGGCACGAGGTAACGAAAGCTCATCCTCTAGTGAGAGTGATAGTGATGTTGAAATGCCTTCTTATAATGAAATTGTGGCAACAAAATCTTAATTATGCTAAAGTTTGCACTAGTCAACAAAGAAGCTCAAAAATAAAATAAAAGCTAGATAGTTCACAAGAAGCATACAAAAACCTTGCTTGAACAATATGAGAACTTTGCTAATCTCAATGTTGAACTATCTACTAAATTGAGCAACTTGAGGCTAGTGCAACAACAAATGCATGCACAATCAATGATGAGCAACTTGTAAAGAAAAATAAAAATTAAAAGAAAAATTAGATAGCTCACAAGATGATTATAAAAGTTTGCTTGCTATAATGGAAACCATGTGCAAACATTGTGATGAGCTAACTAATAAAGTTGCTATCTTGAAGCCGTTAGTACAACCCCCACCAAGGCATCTAAAAGAAAAGTTCCATCCTTAACATGTCTAAAAAAGGATGCCTCTACTTCTTGTAACGATTTATGTTTAGACTCACCCTTGTGCAACCAAGTTTGTGTTGAGAAAGTTGTTGTAGATACAATGCACACAAGAGGTTGCAAAAGAGAATGAGCAACTCAAACAAGAAGTAGCTCGCCTCACCAAGGACTTGACTCAAGTGAAAGGCAAGGTGAAGCAAGCCCAACTTCATCAAGATACACCGTCAAGGGAGTGAAGAAGCTTGATGAAGGACAAACCGTAGTTTGCTATGTGTGCCACAAGGAAGGTCACAAGTCCTATGAGTGCAAGGTGAAGAATGGGGGAGGAGGAAAGAAGAAAAAGAAGAAGCAAATAATCAAGCTCTCCAACACCTACACCAACAAGGTGGACAAGAAGGCCTCCACACCATACTTGTTAAAGAAGAAGAAAAATGACAAGGTGGTGGCCATCAAGGTGAACAACCAAGCCAACTAAAAGGTCCTTGTGTGGTTTTGATAATTAAGTGACAACCTAGGTGGACTAATTGTGTTTATGTGAGATACACAGGTGATTAGTCCACATGTACATATGTGTGAGCAACATATGCCATGAAGGTGAAAATAGATTGGAGATGTGGCAAAGCTCACACATGTGATGATGAAGGAGCTTATTGCACATGAGACATGACATTGAGTCATGTGATCAAGGTGGAGAAGATCAAGACAAGACTTGGCTTGATGGACCGGTTGCAAGCGTGAAGGGCAAGTCGAAGGCTTTGGAGCGATGGACCGCGTGGCGGTGAAGCTTGAGCAAGACTTGGCGCCAATGGACGAAGACAACGGTGAAAAGCAAGTGAAGTCAAGATCGATGAACCAATATGATCACAAGATGATATGAAGTGGATCATATCATTGTTGATTATGTTGGTGCATGTGTTGCATCGACATTGGAGGAGATGGAATGGAATGCGCAAGGCAAAGGTATAACCTAGGGCATTTCATTTCATCGGTCATAGGTGTGTAGAGAAGTTGATGACCGGGTTTAGGATAGATGGCCGTACTATTAAGAGGGGCAAACTTGTTTGCATATCGGTCATCTAGTGCCACTCGAGTGATCTAACTTTGCATCATCACTAGGATCGAGTGGCGTGGCAAGTTAAGTAGCTAATCCTTTGGAAAATGTTTGTGAAAAGCTAACATACATACACATGGTGGTGCACATGTGGTGGTGTTGGCACATTTGCAAAGGAGAAGAAGTTAGAGTTATCGTGAATCAACTTAGAGAAGAGAAAAAGGTTTTTCGGTGTACTCTAAACTATAGGATGGTCCTTGGATTGGAATACTGTTTTGATCCATTGTGATTTGGATCAAGTATGCATGTGGGATGTGTATCCATCTGAGTAAGCTTTCCAAAATGTCCAAGATCATCGAAATCGGAGTTCGGAGCTAAGAGTTATAGCCGTTTTAGCGCTGAAAGGTCTGTGACCGGACGCTGGCGTGAAAAACAACCGGACACTGGAACCCAGCGTTCGGTCAGCACCTGTGAGTCCGGTCACAGCGTCTGATCAGTGTTTTTAGCATGTACAAAAGTGACCGGACGTTGGGAGAGTCCGGTTAGTGATGACCGGACGCGTCCGGTGGCTGAAAAACATCGCTGGAACCTCTTTGTAAGTGATCGGACGCTGGGTTTCAACGTCCAGTCGTTATGACCTGCGCGTCCGGTTAGTGCGCGCTTTGCCCAGTGAAGGGGTAACGGCTATTTTAGCCCTTGGGGATATAAAAGGAGTGTGTGGCCAGCCTTGGGCTGGTCGTTGAGCACCCTCACGCCTATGTGGCTTGTGTAGGAGTGCTTGGATGCCCTCTAACTCACTTGTGCTTGCAAGAGTGCGAATCGATTATGAGTGAGTGTGATTCTAGTGTGTTGCATTGTGAGATTGCATCGAGTGGCACTAGGTGATCGAGTTGTAAGCCGGTGGTGCTTGTTACTCTTGGTGATTGCCACCTCCTAGACGGCTTGGTGGTGGTCTCCGTCGAAGCCCGCAAGAAGCTTGTGCGGTGCTCCGGAGAAGAACTTTGTGAGGGGCATTGTGCTTGCCCTGTGGGAGCCACGAAGAGCAACTCTAGTAAAGTGTGTCATTGAGCTACCCTCACTTTTGGGGTAGGTTCTTGCAGTGCCCGACATGCGGGCTTGGCGGGTGATGCCAATTAGCCGCCAAACCTCCAAGTGAGCGGTCGACACAACGGGGACGTAGCGTGTTGGCAAGCACGTGAACCTCGGGAGAAAATCACTGTGTCAATCTTGTTCTTCTCGTTGGTTTGCAATCCCCATACACAAGCTTGTGATTACTTTTATATACATTGTGCTTGTGTAGTTGCTCTTGTAATTAGTTAGCCTGTGTAGCTCACTAGTTACCTTCTTGCTTGTGTAGCATAGAAGTAGCTCCCTTGCGTGGCTAATTTGGTTTGTGTAACCTTGTTAGTCACTTTACTTAGTTTGTGTAGCTAAGTATTTGCGCTCTCTAATTTGGCATTGGTTGCCTTGTTAGTAAGCATTGCTAGTGAGCTTAGTTGGCTTTGTGCTTTTGCTTATTAGCATGTGTAGGAGCTCCCTCATTGCTTGAAATACTAGTGGCATAGGTCTATGTGACCTTGCTCCTAGAATTGGTTAGGTGAGCTCTAGCTAGCCCGGCACATTTGTTGCTTAATTAGGATCTTTGCAAAGTGCTAGAGAACATAGTTAGAGGGGTGTAGTCTTGGCTAGACCGATAGTTTTAATTCTGCACTTGTTTCGGTTAGCTGACACGATTAAGTTTTAGTAACAACTATTCACCCCCCTCTAGTCGCCATCTCGACCCTATAAGTGGTATCAAAGCTAGGTCTCTCATTTGTGGTCTTTACCGACCCGAGAGGATGGCGAACTTTGGGCTAGAAGTTATTTGTGACTCACACATTTTTTAATGGCACACACTATGCACGGTGGAAACGTCATATGCTTGATCATTTCCGTGAATTGGGTCCCAAGGCATGGTGGATCATTGTTGTTGGTTTTTCTCATGATGCTTTGGATAAGGACAACCTAACCCAAGCACAAGAGGATTGCTTACAACTTGATCATTGTGCTCTTTATTATCTAATGTGTGCTTTACATGATGATATTTTTAGACGTGTGTGGGACTTGAAAAGTGCTCATGATATGTGGATGGCACTCCAAGCCTTCTATGGTGACTCCTCCACAAGTGATGATGAGAAATTCAAGAAGGAGGATGATCACAAGGTGGAGGCACATGAGTGTGTTGAGCATAACCACAATTTGGTGATTGTGGAAGATTGCTCCACCTCATGGTCAAGTGATGATGATGATGATCGATCCACTATAAGTTCACTTGACAAGGTTGATGATGATGCCACAAGTGTTGCACATAAAGATTCTACCTTAACCACACTTGGTGGTGATCTTGATGATGATGGTTCATGCTCGGGCCATGATTGTGATGCTACTACAAGCTCTTCTACATCACCACATTGTTTCATGTCACAAGGTGACACCAAGGTATCAAATGATAATGTGGTTGATCATATTGATTCATATAATGAGCTTGTGAGTAGACTTGCTAGAATGACCATGTCTTTAGAAAATGAGAAAGCTAAAACAATGAATTTGGAAAATGAAAACTTATTTCTAAAGAACTCTTGTGAAGAACATAAGAAATTACTTGATGCTTTTAAATCTTCACATGATGATCTAAAATTGAATCTTGAGACACTACTTGCATCTCATGATGAATTATTAGAACAACATGCTTCTCTCATTAACGTGTTTATAAAGAAACTTAAAAATAATGAGAGCTCATCACATGGATCAAATGATAAATTGCAAAATGTTGCTAACCCTTGTGATGTAGGCAAGAAGCATGTATCCACCTCTTGTGATGATTTATTAGATATGCCATGCTCTTCACATATAGATGCTTGTTCTACTTCTATGTCTTGTGAGACTAATATTTTGAAGGAGAACATTGAGCTCAAAAGTGAAGTGAAGAAATTGAGCAACAAGTTAGAGAGGTGCTACAACTCAAAAGTCACCTTTGAGCACATGTTGAAGACTCAAAGAAACTATGGTGACAAGTGTGGCCTTAGCTTCAAGAAGAAGATGACAAAGGGCAAAAGAAAGAGAGAAAGAATGATGAAGAAGCTACAACAAAGAAAGCTCTCTCATACCATGTGCTACCGGTGTCATGAAGCGGGACACCTTACAAATGGTTGCCCTAACATTGAGAAGCTCAAGAAGATAAAAGAAGAAGAGAGGCTCAAGAATGTGAAGTGCTTCAAGTGCCGCACTTGGGGTCACCTTACCTCAATGTGCCCAACCAAGCAATTGGTGAAGCAACTACAAGTGCCTCAACCAAAGCCACAAGTTGAACAAGAGAACACACTCCAAGAGCAAATCAAGATCAACCATGAAGATGGTGGTGATTTGATGATAAAGAAGAAGAAAACAAGAAGGGGTGGAAAGGCAAGGCATCCAATGCAAACTTAAGATGCCAAGATGATGAGCAAGAATGAAGATGAGAAGAAAGATTATGCTCACATCAAGTGCTTCCAGTGTGGAAGTATGGGACACTTTGCCTCTAAGTGTCCTACCAAGCTTGAGAAGAAGGCTCAAGCAATCCATGAGAGGCAAGGCAATAAGAAGCACCACATGAGCAATGAAGAGAAGGCTCAATCAAAGAGAAAGTGCTACTCATGCCGGAAAAGGGGACACATGGCACATTCATGTTCCCTAGGTAACACCCCTAAGTCTATATCAATTAATGATGATTCTATGCTTAGGAAGGATGGTAATGGTACCTCTATGGTTGATATTGCAAAACATCCCACTATTCATACTAAGGCTATACCTAAGTATGTTGTACCTAACTTGAGAGGACCCAAAATTGTTTGGGTACCATCAAAAAGTGGATGATTGTTTGTAGGTACCATCAGCATTGGAGACTTGATTCAATTGATCTCACATTGTTCATCATATGTTGAATCAAGTTATGAAGCTTAGTGCACATCCAAACCCAATGCGAAGTGAAAATTGAGTGAAGTCTAAGTGCTATCAACATACAAGTGCTATAATTCAAGTTGTTGGTGATTCATTGAATATATTTGATGACATGCAAATAGTTGTGTTGAAGCTTGCTAATTGGATGATCATGAGCTATCCAAGGTATATATCTTGTCGATCATTTCATTTGGGTGCATATGAGTTGATTGAATTGGATAAATATGCAATGTTGCTTGCTATAAGATGTTTGAATGGATAAATTGATTAGTAATCAAGTTTGGATTGATTTGTGTTGGATAACTTCATGAGATGACTTTTAGTAAGTGGATTGAATGGATTTATGTCTTGTGAAAGTATTCAAACAAGTTGGTTTCAAGTTTGATTCACATTTGATGAAGTATAGCTCAAGTGATTGAAATCTGTCCTATATTGCAAAATCTGAGCTAGCTGTGATCTTAGCCATGTTTGAGTGATCAAAACTTATTGGATTGGCATGTAAATCTGTGTACATGCTCTAGACTTATGGTATGAGATGCTGTAGAAATTTCATGAAAATTGGATAAGAAATGCTTCAGTTTTGGAGTGGATCTTTTCAGCTATAGTGTAGCAGTTTTCAGCATATAGCAGTGGTGGAAGAATTAAAACATGGTAGCAATATAGAAGTCAATATGCTTCTTTCTTTGAAGGGTACAGAATATGCCAGAAAAGTGACAAATGTTGGATTGATCTAGAGTCACTTTGATTGAAAGGTCCTCAAGTTGGAAACATGTTTACAAGTGGTTGAGGTACCTAAGTTTGGTTTTAAGATGATCTAGAAGCATGACAAGCAAAGAGTACAAGGACATTTGATTGTGGAGTGTACTTTGCACACTTTTGGTACTCAAGATGAAGATCAAGATCAAATTCATGTTGAAGATGAAGTTTAAGTTCTAGATATGATTGGAGATCATTTGGTAAAAAGAAAGGGACTTAAAAAGTAGAAAGAAAAGAACTTAAAGAAGGAATCAAGGTTACTCATCAAGTTAAGTCTATCACTTGGATCAATCAATCAAGCTATTTCAAGTGAGTATCAAGAATGATTCTTTGGAAAGAGGTCACTTCTCCCTAGTGTAGGGGCTTGCCGCCTATGTATAGGTAAACCAAGTGTGGTACTTGGAAGGCTAACATAGAAGTGGTGATCCGAGAGACATTTGAGATGCTTAGTTGAAGCAAATCAAAAGAATTGATCTAGAGAAGCAAGCAACACCCAAAAGAGAGTCAATCATAATTTTTCAAGTAGTATTCTCATGTTGATACTCTCATGCAAGCATTGATCAAACGATGAAGCAAGCCAACCACACTAAGAAAGTGCACTTGATCATAAGTGGTATTCATTTCATATGGGTGAAGAATGGAATTTAAAATGGTATCTATTGGTCTTCACTAAGCTTATAATTGGACTTCACATTGCTATTAGAGTAATGAATTGGAATCTATGTGACTATCCTCTACTCCAACATAGCAAAGGTATCATTGTAATATGCATGATCATTTCATCCCTTACTAGTATGCGGTTAGTGCATATAGTACATGCTTCATAGGATCATGCATAACAAATGAAATGTTTAAATTCATAGCCTACCACTATTGCTTGAATGATTACTTGATCTAGTGGTTAGTATATGAATTTGTTCATGAGCTAGTAAACACAAGTACTTGATTTAATTTGGATTGCCAACAAGTGACAAGTACAACATTGGCAAGATAACCCTTACAAGAGGTGTAAAGAAGCTTGTCATTGGTTTAAACCAGACTTGGAAGCTTAGGCAAATCAATTTAGTTCAAGTCAACCATAGAAGCTCATGATAGTGATAAGAGTACAAGCACAAGACAACAATGCAAATGGATAAGAGAAGCACACAAGTAGGGGGAGCAAGCTCATGAACTTTGATTGATTGCATTTGATATGTGCATATTCATGTGCTTGCTTGCATTGCATAAGTTTTTAAATTCAATATGCATACTTGTGTGGTGTATGCTAGTTGTAGAATTTGTCTGATGAAATGAAAACTAGCATGCATAGGATAATAGCTAGACACTTGGTATGTTCTTCAAGTAATGCTAGTGCCTTGCTTTTAATGTTGATCTCACGAGGTATCTAGTGATTTTATTTCTAAGTGATATCTAGCTAACCATGGTGCTAAGGATGAACTTAAAGGTGCAACTCCAATTGGTATCACACTTCAAAGGTTTACTCTATACACCTTAGCATCATTTGGTAGTAATTACCCCCCACATTTCAAATCTATGCATGTGTGCAAACTTCAAACCAAATACTCTAGCATATATGTAGGGGGAGCTAATACTACCATCTCGGGTTTGTGGTACTTATCCAAAATTATTCTCACATGGTAAAATTGCTTGGACAAGCAACATAAATCCAAAAGAGCTTAATTTCTATATCTTTGTAGAGTTGTCATCAATTACCAAAAAGGGGGAGATATAAAAAGTCCTTGTATGGTTTTGGTAATTGAGTGACAACCTAGGTGGACTAATTGTGTTTATATGAGATACACATGTGCTTAGTCCATAGGTATATATGTGTGAGCAACATATGCCATGAAGGTGAAAATGGCTTGGAGATGTTGCAAAGCCCACATATGTGATGATGAAGGAGCTTATTGCACATGAGACATGACATTGAGTCATATGATCAAGGTGGAGAAGATCAAGATAAGACTTGGCTTGATGGACTGGTTGCAAGCGTGAAGGGCAAGTCGAAGGCTTTGGAGCGATGGACCGCGTGGCGGTGAAGCTTGAGCAAGACTTGGCGCCGATGGACGAAGGCAACGGTGAAAAGCAAGTGAAGTCAAGATCGATGAACCAATATGATCACAAGATGATATGAAGTGGATCATATCATTGTTGATCATGTTGGTGCATGTGTTGCATCGACATTGGAGGAGATGGAATGGAATGCGCAAGGCAAAGGTATAACCTATGGCATTTCATTTCACCGGTCATAGGTGTGTAGAGAAGTTGATGACCGGGTTTAGGATAGATGGCCATACTATCAAGAGGGGCAAACTTGTTTGCATATCAGTCATCTAGTGCCACTCGAGTGATCTAACTTGCATCATCGCTAGGATCGAGTGGCGTGGCAAGTTAAGTGGCTATCCTTTGGAAAATGTTGTGAAAAGCTAACACACATACACATGGTGGTGCACACTTGGTGGTGTTGGCACATTTACACAGGAGATGAAGTTGGAGTTGATGTGGATCAACTCGGTGAAGAAACAGAGATGAGAAAGGTCCCACAGAGTGGACCGGACTCTGGTCATGCAGTGACCGGACGCTGAGGCTTAGTGTCCGGTCAGTGGTAGCAGTCAGCGTGCAGCGTCGGTCAGTCGACCGGACACTGGCTCTGAAAGTGACCGGACGCTGGATGGCAGCGTCTGGTTCCTATTGTCGGACGAAGCAGTGTCGCTGGAAAGTGACCAGACGCTGGAGAAGAAGTTAGAGTTGTCGTGAATCAACTTAGAGAAGAGAAAAAAGTTTTTTGGTGTACTCCGAACTATAGGATGGTCCTTTGATTGGAATACTATTTTGATCCATTGTGATTTGGATCAAGTATGCATGTGGGATGTGTAGCCCTCTGAGTAAGCTTTCCAAAATATCCAAGATCATCGAAATCGGAGTTCGGAGCTAAGAGTTATAGCCGTTTTAGCGCTGAAAGGTCTGTGACCGGACGCTGGCGCGAAAAACGACCGAACGCTGGAACCCTACGTCCGGTCAGCACCTGCGAGTCCGGTCACAGCGTCCGGTCAGTGTTTTTAGCATGTCCAGAAGCGACCGGATGCTGGAAGAGTCCGGTCGTAGAAAAACGTCGCTGGAACCTCTCTGTAAGTGGACTAGACGCTGGGTTCAATGTCCGGTCGTTATGACCTGCGCGTCCGGTCAGTGCGCGCTTTGCCCAGTAAAGGGTAACGGCTATTTTAAGCCCTTGGGGCTATAAAAGGAGTGTGTGGCCGGCCTTGGGGCTGGTCGTTGAGCACCCTCACGCCTATGTGGCTTGTGTAGGAGTGCTTGGATGCCCTCTAACTCACTTGTGCTTGCAAGAGTGCGAATCGATTGCGAGTGAGTGTGATTCTAGTGCGTTGCATTGTGAGATTGCATCGAGTGGCACTAGGTGATCGAGTTGTAAGCCAGTGGTGCTTATTACTCTTGGAGGTTGCCACCTCCTAGACGGCTTGGTGGTGGTCTCCGTCGAAGCCCGCAAGAAGCTTGTGCGGTGCTCCGGAAAAGAGTTTTGTGAGGGGCATTATGCTCGCCCCACGGGAGCCGCGAAGAGCAAACTCTAGTAAAGCGTGTCATTGAGCTACCCTCACTTTCGGGGTAAGGTTCCTGCGGTGCCCGATGTGCGGGCTTGGCGGGTGATACCAATTAGCCGCTGAACCTCCAAGTGAGCGGTCGACACAACGGGGACGTAACGTGTTGGCAAGCACGTGAACCTCGGGAGAAAATCACCGTGTCAACCTGTTTCTCGTTGGTTTGCAATCCCCATACACAAGCTTGTGATTCTTTTATATACATTGTGCTTGTGTAGTTGCTCTTGTAATTAGTGAGCTTGTGTAGCTCACTAGTTACCTTCTTGCTTGTGTAGCATAGAAGTATGGGTGTATTTCATGGGGTGCATCATGACGGACAAAACCATTGCCAAGTGGGTTAGTGAATACTATGGACCCAAATTCCCCTTCCCATGTTAGGTAACTAGATTCAATTTCCTTCAAGTAGTATCAATTTGCATTTCCTACAAATGGTATTCTTACAAATTGGTATCTTTAAGCATCTAGTTACTTTTTATGTCTATGTTTGCATTTGCATGCTTATATCTTTGTCATGCATACACTAGGTATATCTTATGGTAGGCTTGCTCGGTTTCATTCTTAACCCTTGGAGCAAACCTACATGGTTTAAAATTGTTTAGGAGCATGGCACATAGCTTGTCTTATAATTGTTAATCTAATATGTGCCAAAGTTCAAATGTAGATAATTTCTCCCAAATATCGCCTTCGAAAATGACTCTCATATTCAAGTGATGTCATCTTTCAAGTGGTATTTTTTTATTCTAAAATCAATGTGCATGTTTCCTACAAGTATTCCTTACTTGTGTGCACAAATTTAGGGGGAGGTTACTCTATAAGTTGGATGTTTTGAGACTAACACCTTTTTAAGTTTATCATGTGTGTAGTAGTCTCATTGCAAGGAAAATGGAGTCCCCGGAGTTAAGCATCATACTTCAAATATCCACCAGCTATTGCAAGTGGTAGAAATCAAATTGGTTTCCACATGTGGTATTTCTAAAACCGATATCATCATGTTGATTTCATTTTGATATTTATATGCTTTCTCTATGCATTATATAGATTAAATTCCCTTGAGCAATAATTTGCCAATTATGCATATGCTTTGCCTTCTACCATATGTATGCATATATTTAGGGGGAGCTTAGTCTATATAATGTGAGAGTCAAATTTTGTGACCTATTCTACTATACATACAAAGGATCATAAAGTTTGACCCTCCCTTGTGCTACTAATATCTTCCTTTTCGGTGTTTGATTCTAAAAGTGGAAGGAATTTAGAGGACCAAAAGCAAGCACTAATTTATAGGACCAAAAGCTAGATCATAATAATTTACAAGTGGTAATGGCCTACAAGTGGTGTCTACAAGTGGGTAACGGTTCGAGAAAGGAATGATAGTGGATTATGGATTAATCTAGGTAATGGGGAGAATTTGCAGGAAGCAAGGCTAAAATCCATAAAGCCACATGGGGACATTTGCAAGGGCAAGATAAGTTTTTATATAGTATCTTTTAGTCTTACAAGTAGTATCATTTAGCATATATAACCCTACCCCCTTGCATTTCATCCTAGCAAGTAGATAGTAGTTTTAAATTCCAAATTTTTATTATTTGCTTGCTTTGGTCGTGTTGTCATCAATCACCAAAAAGGGGGAGATTGTAAGGAAATGGACCCTTGGCCCATTTACTCTGGTTTTTGGTATTTGATGACCAACACAACCAAATTTAGACTAATGAATTTGCAAGTGATTGTTTTGTTGTTCAAAAGGGTGCAAGAAGTGACTTGGCGAAGGCAACATGATGATCCGATGATCAACACCTTAAGCAAGACCTTAGAAGCATAAGAGAAGATCTAAGATATCGAGCAAAGTCCAAGCACGAAGATAGGAACCAAATTGGGACGCAAGGATCACAAAGAAACGAGCTCACAGAGGTGACCGGACGCTGGGACCGGACTTTGGTAGCACAGTGACCAGACGCTCCGATCAAGAGGCTCGGTAGAAGCAGGCGACCGGATGCTGAACAGCAAGATCGACCGGACGCAGGACAACAGCATCAATCAAGTATAGAAAGGTTTCCAGAGCGGCGAAAATTGTGACCGGACGCGTCCGGTGGCATGTGACCGGACGCTGGCAGCGTCCCGATCAGTTGATCGTGGCTCTAACGGTCGAGACAACCGGACGCGTCCGATCAGGACGACCTGAGCATCTGGTCAGTAGCAGAAAAGCGGGATTTCATCCCCAATGGCTACTTTCTCGGTGGGGCTTATAAATACCACCCCCAACCAGCCAAATGAGCAGTGTGGAGCTGAGGAAACATATCAAGGGTTGTTGATACACTATTTTAGTGATCCCCACTTGCATAGTGCTTAGTAATTCATTAGGTGATTAGCGTAGGTGCTTTGTGAAGTGCTTAGGTTGATTAGACCACCGCTTATACGCTTGCTCTAGGTTTAGGGCTAGCGTTTAGTGAGGTTTGCATATCTCTTATCACTCGGTGCTTGCGCGCACCATTGTTGTACATCAGAGGGGCTTGTAGTCTTGTGAGATCACACCAACTGCGTTTGTGGTGTGGCCACCATCGTGTACCAGAGGGAACAAGGCCCACGGCGTTTTGGTCGGAAGCTTGATAGTGAAGACGACGGGGAGCATCCAGGACAGGCTTGCCGGAAGGCACGTAGGAGACCCACTTGCGTGTGGGGAAGGCCCGGGGCTATCCACGGAGTTACCCGACTGGGAGCTTGGCCCTTGCGAGGGGCTCCAACGAGGACTAGGGGGAAGCTTGCGTGCTTCTCGATACCTCGGTAAAAATACCAGAGTTGTCGATGGGAGTTTGCATATCTCTACCTTGCTCTTTAGCTTCCACATTTACATTGATTGTATACTCCTTTTGCGGTAGAGATAGCAACACACTAGCAAAACTGTAGTTGCATATTTAGATAGTTTATCGTTTGCATAGGTTTTGCTAAGGTTAGAAAAAGAGGCCATAGTTTAGAGTTAGATTTTTAAGTTGCCTAATTCACCCCCCTTTAGGCGTCATGGTCCCCTACAATCACGATCTAGTGGTAGGCCTGAGTAGGCATCCAGGAAGGAGATGATTTGTCACCCTAAGGGTGGAGTCGACTATCTGGGTCTATGCGTGGCAAAGGAAAATGGTGCCTTTGAACATGCCTTATTGAGGCCTAGTTATAATCAACATACATTCTCCATTTCCCATTCTTCTTTTTCACAAGAATAGGATTAGCTAGCTAGTCGAAGTGGAATACCTCTTTGATGAATTCGGCTGCCAGGAGTTTGGCGGTCTCCTCGCCTATGGCCCTACGCCTCTCGTCGTCAAACGATGCAGGTGTTGCTTGGTGGGCATTGAGCCTGGGACGATGCGTAGTGCATGCTCGGCGACCCTCCCTTGGTATGACCGGCATGTCAGAAGGCTTTGATGCGAAGACATCGTGATTTGGGCGTAGGAAGTCGGCGAGCTCGCTTTCCTATTTGGCCAGGGAGCTTGGTCTCGATCCACACCGTCTTGGTCGGGTCAGTGGGGTCGATCTCCACCGCCTTGGTTTCCTCAGTCGGATGGAAGGCACTAGAGGAGGTCGGGCCCATTGCAGTCAGGGACTGGCTGGGAGTCACCGAATTCACGAGCTCGGGGAGCTCGGCGGAGTTGATGATGGCAGTGCGAGCTCGTAATGCTCACGGTCGCACGTGTAAGCATGCGAGGAAGGTACTACCTATGGTGATGATGCCATTCGGCCCCCGGCATCTTCAGCTTGAGGTAGGTGTAGTTGGGGATCACCATGAACTTGGCGTAGCATGGCCGCCCCAAGATGGCGTGGTAGGACCCCGGAAAGTCCACTACCGCGAAGGTTAGGACTTTCAAGCGGAAATTGGCGTGGTCACCAAACATGATGGGCAAGGTTGATCTACCCGAGTGGGTATGCCTGCGCCCCTGGGATCATGTCATGGAAGAGAGAGCTCCTGGGCAGAGCTCCGGCCAGGGGATGCGCGTGACGTCGAGGGTGGTCAACGTAGAGAATGTTAAGGTGCTTCTGGTGGATGATGGGGTCGACGACGAGCGGGGTATCGGCCCTGGTCGGTCGACGTGGAGAAGGATGGTCTCTCCGATCAAAAGTGATCGGGGAATTCGACCAGCTAAGGAAGAGGGTACGGACAACTCGGGGGTGCATGCCTCTCTATAGCGTACCTTGTGCTAGAGCTTAGAGTGGATAGCGTCAATCCCCCAAAGATCATGAGGCATTCCTCGGGGTTGGGGAAGCCGTCTTCATCCTTACTCGTTGTGCCTCCTTTCATGGCCGACTCATCTTTGCATTTCCCTTCCTTTGGTTTGGTGGCTTGCCATAGGAAGTGCTTGAGGAGCTCGCAGTCCTTATAGAGGTGTTTGATGGGATAGGCGTGGTTGGTGTATGGACTCTCTATGAGCCTGTCGAAGTGGTCGGGCTGGCCCTGCTGGGACAGCTTGCTCGCACGATCGGCCACGGCAACCAAAGCAGGGTTGGTCGTTTGATGTTCCGATCCCTCTTTGTTCTTCTTACCCTTTTGTGTGGAGGGGCCCTTGCGCTTGGCCTTGCCCCTATCCCGACTGTCGCTGAAGACCGCTCCCGACCGCCTCCTCATCGGAGGCATGATTCGTGGCGATGTTGAGTAGGTCACGGGGTGACAAAGGCTTAAACACACGCTCAGCCAAGCTTGTGAATTAGGGCTTGCAGGTTGGTCCCAGAGAGGAATGCGCCGACGCGTCCGCGTCTATCACATCAGGCCCGGGAGTTGCACTGCTTTAAAAACCTACAGATGTAATCCTGTAGGACTCATTGGGCTCCTACTAGCAGCTCTTGAAGGTCCTAGGAATTCCCGGACGGACATACGTCCCCTAGAAATTTTCCCACGAAGACCCTCTTGAGGTCCACCCCAGTCGCGGATGGCTGTCGGCAGAAGGAATTCATGGCATGCTCCAATATGTCCCCCACGCAGATGGGGAGGTACTGGATGATGAAGCAGTCATCATCCACTCCTTTGGCTTATAGGCGAGCTAGAAGTCTTCGAGCCATATAACCGGGTTTCGTCTCCCCGGTTGTCCTAGAGAATGTTGGTGGGTGGTCGGAAGCGCTGTGGGAAAGACGCTTTCTGAATACGACGGCCAAAGGCCCTGGCCCCGGGCCGTTCGGGAGCTTCGGCTTCGGTCGTTTGGTCAGCCACCATGCCGTAGGTGCATGTCCCCGCACTCCTCGATGGTCAGCCAGGGCCCATGGCGCCTGCTCCTGCCGCCACTCGATGGACATCATCATCGTGCCGAGCATGGCATCAATTGTTGATGACGCTACGAGCATCACATTTCGGCCTTAGCCGTTCACTGATAGGTGGTCGGTGTGGAGCGGACACCGGGTCTGGGCTGCGGTGCAGCCGTGGCTTCCTGCCCCACGCCTGACACTGCAGTTGGTGAGTGGACGAAGCGATTCGACTAGTGCGGGCCCAGTCCCCCGTTGGGCAAGAGGCCATGAACCGGTGTCACTATGCGGAGCTCTCCACTGCTGAAGGCGGTGTCTCCACCAGCGCCTAACATTCGTGGATTGCCTGCTCCTGGGGGTCGGCAGGCTCGGGGAGGCCGTGTAGAAGCATCGCCGCACAGCGATGTTCTGGCCAGCATAAGCAAACTGGGGTGTTGTTCCCTCCGTCCAGGATGTTGCTGGACCTAAAGGGCACGACCTCGAGCACCGCTCATCGGGTTATGCGCGCATGTGGCGCAGCAGGTGCTGCATCGAGCGCGCAAGCGCAGGTGGCGATTGGCTCTGCCGCCTTTGTCGTAAACTCCTCGCCGTGCTCCTGCGCACAGACGCCAGGCCTTCGCACGAGGGCCCGGAGGGGTGTGAGTCTGCAGAGACTCCACTACCATCGATGGCTGTCCCGGGGCGTCCGCCATAGCACACTCCGGGACAGAGGGTGGGCCAGGTGCCACGACGTCACCGATGCTGGAGCCATCACTTTCGACCTCGTCATCGACAAGGTCGTGAAAGAGGCAGGAGCGTAGCCCGCCATCCCCATGAACTCGGACGTAGAGGGGAGGCATCAACATCCTTTGAAGCCCCGCGCATGTGTCCATGGGGGACACGAAGCCGTAGGGAACTGGTCGCACGGTGGTCGCGGTGTGGGACAACGGGGGTCCCTCTGGAGAGTCGGCGGAAGGTGTTAAATAGTGAGTATAGAACAATATTTACATCACTCACCATGGGGTTTAGCCCGGATGGGCTTAGATGAAGCGTGGGTGTCTCGACGTTAAGTTGTCGAGTGGCTCGGGGCTTGGTGGAGGCGCTCCTCCTCCAATGGGCGCCAGGACAGCGTCTCCTCACGGAGGCGGAGTACACAGAGCTAGTCGGCGACGAAGTCTAGACTCCCGAAGAGGAAAGTCTGGTGGGGCTCAAAGACGGGAGGAACCCACATCCTAGCAAGTGGGGCGTGGGAAACTCCAGCGAGCCGAAACGAATCGTATCGCTCGAGCCCACCATGCCAAAGATGGTGGAAAGGTGGGTCATCCGATGACCAAAAGCGTGAACACACGGCCTCCTCCCCACGAACAGCGCCAACTGTCAGTGCAAAATGTGGGCGACAAGTAAATATTTGTAGTTTTACCACGCGTTGTGATCGGATGTGGCCTAGCACTCAACGATACAAGATTTATACTGGTTCAGGCAACGAGCCCTACGTCTAGTTGAGGTCGGCCGGTGATTTTATTCCTGAGCCCAGGTGCTCGAAGTTTGTGGGGTTACAAACGAGTAAGAATGAGAATGAAGGTGTTAGAGGTCCGGACGGACTCTGAACCGAGTGACCGAGAGTGACGGGGCTCTAACATATGCTAAGTCTTGGAGTGTATGTTCTATGTGTCTGAACTTATCAGTTGTTGAGCTGTTGTTCGTGAGTCGTCGAGAGAATCTTCGAGAGAAGCCATTTTTCAGGAAGAGCGCATCCTCTTTATAGTTGAAATGGATGACCTTACAAGTCAGAGAGAAAGAGAGAGAGTGTATAAGTGTGCTGTCTAGTCTTGTTGTTCACACCATCGGGTACGGGATGGCTGCCAGCGCCCACAATACTGTTTATGTCCAGACGCGTCTGGCAAGCTCACCGTGTTTGCTTGGTACGGCAACGACGGCGCCCACAATACTGTTTGTGGCCTGACGCGTCTGGAAGGTTGTATAGTGTCCGTCTGTCATGACCTGGTGGCACCGTTCCGCAGGTGCGCAAGGTATGGCAGGTACGGTCCTCGGTATTGCAGTTGACTTGAGCGTCTTATCTTATCTGCTCCGCCTGCTCCCCAGTCCCACACCGAGCGGGCGTCCCCGGTCGGTTGTTCCTAGTCGTCCCCGACCGTGTCGGTCGGGAAAGAGAGACGAGCAAAGGTCCGGCATATCCTCGGTCGGAGGAACAGGGTCGGAGTCAGACTGCGATCCCACCACGGCCAGACCTTTAAGTTAGGGTTCCGACCAGGTCTCGGGCGAGACGGACCCCGAACCCAAGGGTCGGACGAGACGGAGCCCGCGGCCGTGGGCAAGACCCCCCGCGCCCTCGAGGTCGGGCGAGACGGAGCGCGAAACCAAGAGGTCGGCGAGGAGCCCGCGGCCTTGGGCGAGACGGAGCCTGAGCCCAAGGGGTCGGGCGAGACGGAGCCCGCCCTTAGGGTCGAGCGAGGCGGAGCCCACGACCCAGAGGTCGGGCGAGGTGGAGCCTGCGACCCAGAAGTCGGAGGTGTCGGTCGGGGATCGGATCGTGGTCTTGGTCTGTTTTGTGTAACTGGACCGACCCAGATGTGCACTGTCGTTACGCCGTCTGCTGGGACAAGTTTTGTAGTGAAGCGGGTTCATTGGAGACCGGGTTTATGAACCTGCTTCGTGCCTTTATCTGAAGGATCCAGAACAAAGACTACTCACGCGCGGTCACTCGCGGCGGCACCATCGGCGTCACGAAACGAACCGTGCCATTCATGCCTCACCTGACGTGAAAGCACCCGAGCGAGTGGCGCAATGCCGTATTTTCACTTCATCATCACAAAAGCAAAGCCTCACACACTCGCTTGCCATATAGCATTTCTGAAAGCAAAAGGAGCGATTTGATTTGAAACGTTCGGAGCGATGGAGAGGAACCACGCCAAATAACAGCCGCGACGGCGACGCCGAGCGAGCTTTCGTGTGCGGATGCTGGTGGTGGTGGCGTACGTGGTGCAGGGAAGGTAGCCCCGGGCACGAGTGCTGCTGTTGCCGCCGGTTGCTGCCGCCTTCCAAAGGGCCTTTCTATCTATTCCTTCTCTACGGCCCCTCCAAGATGAGTCAGATGACGTGGGAGGCAGTCAGGCGTTGGTGCTTGCTTATATAGCCGCGTATTCACGCCACAGCATCCTCCCCCCCCCTTCGTCTCTTTCTTCTTCGCATCGCAGCACAGGTCTTCTTCCTCCCCCCCCCGGCCTGCCATTGCTGGCGCCGGCAGCCTGAATCAAGGTGCTCTGCTCTGCTCATCCCTGTCCTTTCTCGCTCTTCACTCTTTAAGATGAGAATTCGTGGAATTTATTGCTTAAAGAGTGCTGATTTTAAGCTGGAACAATATTTTTTCTCTCGTTCGTATAAGATCGTGGATTATAAACTATAACAGTATTTTTCTCTCCCACTAAACCAGCCAGCAGTCAATAATCCACGATCGTTTACGACGAAACGAACATGCTGTTGATCTTTGGCCAAACCTCTTTGATGGCAAGAGCGGCTGTCCTATCCCCTGTTAATGAGTTTGTTTATTTATTCTGGAGTGGAGTGTGTTCCACGCTTCAAACGGGCCCCTTTGCTTCTTCTCTCTGCTCTCCTTCCAAATTCTTATCTTTATTTCGTGCTGGTAGCCGCCATAAACCAGTTGCAATCACACAGATTGTTGTCCTCGTCTGTCTGTGTGTGTGCATGAAATTGTTGATGCATCTGTCTGTGGGCGTATGCTGCGTCTCTCTGTTTATCTAGACTAGAGGAAAGGATTTCGTTGTGACCAGGGAGCTGTGTGCAGAGCAGATGCCGACCATCATCGTCTCGGTGGACCTGGAATGCGGCCGCTGCCGTGCTAAGATCCAGAAGGTGCTCAACAGGATCCAAGGTCTGTTTGTTCTTCCTTCCATTTGTGGTGTTGAGCTGCTTCGTCGATGGCAACTGATAAATTTCATGGGACGATGGATGCCGCGGTTTTGTTGTTGCTGTGTGCACCGTGCATCGTGCAGAGAAGGGTGAGTTCTGCATCGATGACATCGACTTCGACGAGAGAAGAACAACAAGGTGAAAGTCACGGGGCCCTTCGACCCGGACAAGCTCGCCGACAAGCTCTGCTGCAAGGCGTGCAAGATCATCAAGCAGATCGAGATCGTCGAGCCCCCCGCCGCCCAAGCCCAAGGAGGAGCCCAAGAAGGAGGAGCCGGCCCCGCCGCCGCCAGAGAAGAAGGAGAAGCCCGCCCCGCCGCCGCCGGCGGTAGTTGAGCCGCCGAAGGAAAAACCCCCACCGCCAAAGGAGGAGCCACCCAAGGAGAAGCCCGCCCCGCCGCCGCCCAAGGTGGTGGAGGTCCCTTACCCGTGGCCGTACCCGTACCCGTACCCGGCGTGGCCGTCCGACTGCTGCTGCCACCACGGCCACGGCGGGTGCCACTGCTGCTCCTGCGGAAAGGCCCCCGAGCCTGCCCCGCCGGCGCCGCCACCGCCGCAGTACTACCCGCAGTACGTGCCCCAGCCGTATCCCTGCAACCCCTGCGGCGGCGGCTACCGGATCGTCTGCGAGGAGGACCCCTCCTACGCCTGCGCCATCATGTGATTCATTATCCCGTGGCGTCACTGATTAGCATGCCCTTAATTACCATTATCTCCCCCACCACCAGTGTCATCTCATCATGCCGTTCATCCTGTATAATCGCCGTACAGATTCATCATATATACTCTATACATACATATATAGCATCATGTATACTGTATCCCTGTCATCTCCTCCTTAGCTTGTGTATTGTTCTGCTTCATTTAAAATATAATATATAGTACTCCGTATATATATGTTAGGTGAAGTGAAAGAATAAAATAAGCAATGATTACATACATATATAGCATCATGTATACTGTATCCCTGTCATCTCCTCCTTAGCTTGTGTATTGTTCTGCTTCATTTAAAATATAATATATAGTACTCCGTATATATGTTAGGTCAAGTGAAAGAATAAAATAAGCAATGATGTTGTTTTTTGTGTAAAGAAAAAGGGCAAGGTGTGAGAGAGAGAGAGTTCATCTGTTGATGGCAGCAGAAGTGTCTATCTTTCACACCACCAGCCTCGCTTTCTTTATGTTGCACACAAGAGGGAAAAAAAGGTTCCTTTTATCAACGCTTTCGATCTTCACTTTCGTTATCTCTTCCATTTGTCACCACGAGCGATGTAACGTGGCATGTTTTGGCCTAGTATTTTCTGTTTATATCGTGTAAAGAAGATGATAGGACGATGATGTTGAAGGCGCGACGACTAGCACGTTGCTACGCTAACCCGGGGCAGTAGAGTGCCCCGTTCACTGGTCTGAAACTTGGCTGAAACTGGCTGAAAAATACTGTTCCGGCTGAATTGTTGTGAGAGAAAAATACTATTCCAGCTGAAAAAAGAAGTCAAACAAGCCATTTTCAAGACAAACGAACGGGTCCTAGGGGAAAGTGAGAAGGACACGCGTAAGAGCATCTCCAAGACTTTTTCTATTTTTTTTCTTCAAAACTCGTAGTTTTACAACTCTTAAAAACGTATTGGGAGAGAAAAATGAAAGCCATCTCCAAGAGTTTCTAATAAATTGCTTTTAAAAAATCAAATTTGAGTCTCACATCTATTTTTTACGACTTTTTTTTCGTCGCCAGATGTCACAATCTGCAAGAACAAGTTCATCCACTTCGTCGGTGAGTTTTCCTTTCCGATTGCCGCCGGCGGCATCACGGAGACGGAGAGGTTTCGTCATTAATTTAGCCTTGTATAGTAGAACAAATGGTCATGGATTTCGTTGGACGGTACTCGTATGCAACTGACGACGCCCCTGCATGGCGCATGCGTGCGCTGTTTGTCTGTGTCCTCATCAGGTGAGTACCACCTGGACCTCATCGTGGGCTACGGCGTGGTGCCGATGATCGTGCCGCGCGTGGCGGGGGTGCACGCGCTGCTGGACTCATTCGAGCCCATCCACGGCGTGCTCCTCTGCGAGGGCGAGGACATTGACCCGTCCCTCTACGACTCCACCGACGCCGGCACCGACGGCTCGCTCTCGCCGGAGCAGCTAGAGGCCGTGCGGCGCCTGCACCCGAGCGACATGGCCATCGACCATGAAAAGGACTCGATCGAGCTCCGCCTCGCGCGCCGCTGCCTGGAGCGCAACATCCCCTACCTGGGCATCTGTCGTGGCTCGCAGGTGCTCAACGTCGCCTGCGGCGGCTCGCTGTACCAGGACGTGGAGCACGAGCTGGTCGGGCCCGACGCCGTC
>NW_027098095.1:0-37406 GCF_019320115.1 Miscanthus floridulus | reverse complement strand
TGCAGAGGGGTAAAGTTTTAGGGTGTCACATCGGGTGTTATATGGAGTGTTCGGATACTAATAAAAAAACAAATTACAGAATCCGTCAGTAATCCACGAGACGAATTTATTAAGCCTAAGTAACCTGTCATTAGCACATGCATTACTGTAGCACCACACTGTCAAATCATGGACTAATTAGGCTTAAAAGATTTGTCTCGCAAAGTAGTCGCAATCTGTACAATTGGTTATTTTCTAGTCTATATTTAATACTCCAAGCATGTGTCCAAACATTCGATAGGATATGATGTAAACTTTTGGAGGAGAGCCTAATATAACATACACATCTGATAATAATTGCCCTGTTCATTTGGCTTATAAACCATACTTTTTTAGTCAACGAACAATATTTTTCTCTCACAATAAATCAGCTAACAGTACTTTCAGTCATGGCTTATCAGCCAAGCGAACATAGCAATTAACGAGTGCAACGCTTGCACACACGATTGGTATTTATTAGTCGTCCTCGTTCCTTATTCTGAGCAGGGGACCCATCCGAGCTGATGGGCTTGTTTGTTTCCACTTCTCCTAGCCACGCTTGGATTATAATCTAAGCGAAGATTTTCTCGCTTTTCGCTTCTCGTAGTTCAAATCTCTGAAGCGGCTTACCACATAAGCGAGAATCGGTGGAAATAAGCAAAGCGTTTGGTGGAATTCTTGCTTATTTCCACCGACAAGCCGCTTATAAGCGGAAACAAACGGGGGGATGTCAGCAGCTTAAAAACCAGCTGATGCAGCTGCAGACACCGGCCAAATGGCCAATGGGTGCTCTCGCCACAAGTGTTGGTTGGCACACGTCCAATGCAAAAGGAGCTGCACGCAGGCATAGTTTTTGAGAATTGAGATGATGTTTAAATTCAGGGAGTAAAGTTTACAGATGTTACATCGGGTGTTGCATAGGGTGTCGCATAGAGTGTTCGGATACTGATAAAAAAATAAATTAGTTATTTTTAATCTATATTTAATACTCTATGCATGTGTGCAAACATCTTATGTGATAGGAAGTAAATTTTAGAGAAGAAACTAAATAAGTCCTGAGATGATGATGAACAGCGAGCGGAAGATGCTGCTGTGAAGCGGATTGATGAGCTGCTCAGGCGCAGGCAGCAGCGCATTGACGACGCTGCCTCTGCTACCTGCGTGCAGCCGGCCGATGGTGACTCAGATTCATGTCATGGATGTGGCCCTAGCTCTGGCTGGCCCCATCTGCTCCAGGGACCAGGATGGATGCCTGCCCTAGAACAGGCGAACAGCTGCTGGCCTATCCATCGAGGACGGCACAGCGCCACAGCCCACATGGACATGGGTCGCCTTCAATCCATTGGCCAAAGACTAGGAGGTAGGAGTGTGCACAGTGCAGCGCTCATTTATAGGATTGATAGACTTACTTGGACGGAGATATATTCTATCATAGGTCCGTGAGTTCTACTCTTCAGTATGGATTGACTCGGGCCATAGATTCATACACTTTGCATTCAGAGGCCATGACTATAGGCTGATGAGCTTCAGGGTTAGAGAAATTCTTAGGCTTCAGGAATCACCCATCCTCCTACATGAGGTTTGCTATGGTCATACAGAGCCTCCCAGACGTCCTCACGGCGGTCTTGTGCCACCCACAGACTTGGTCTGACCTTGCTTCATAGAGCCATTCGGTGAGGGGTCAAACAGGACACCCAGACATCTTACTCCTATAGCGAGACTGCTTGATGCTATCATGAGGAGGACCCTGCTCCCGAGGATGGGATATCGCGAGGGATTGACTCGCATCCAGTTGTCGTTACTGAACTCTCTGATGCAGCAGACTATGTTTGATATTTGGGATGCTATTCTTTCAGAGATGGAGGACACTCTTGCAGAGGGATTTAGAGGTCACCGATAGTTGCCCTTTACTCACTAGATCACATTCTTGATTCGTAGGGCAGTTACAGTGAGATCTCCTGAGATGTTGGCAGAGTATACTGGTGCTACTACTGAGTTCCCTTCATACAACATGACCCAGATGCTTCATCACAACACAACGAAGACACCTAGCCAGCCACGTCGTCGCCCAGAGATGCTAGAGACTATAGCCAAGCAAGGTGAGATTATTAGGGGTGTTGTAGCGATAGAGGAGGAGCGGCTAGATGCTCAGCAGGAGGGTGTGGTCGAGAGCGACCCTAGTGATTGCTCAGATGATGATTATCAGGATATCCCTCCGATGCCTCCTCGATGACATGACAGTGAGGCCGATGGCTCTAGCTCAGCTCCACCACAAACAGACCCCGCTCTTCTTGCTATTCTTGAGCAGATGAGGCAAGATCAGGCTTGCTAGGCCTAGGAGACAGCAGCCGCACTAGCCCAGGTTCAGGCTAGACAGGACAAGTTCCAGCGACAGCAGCAGTAGCAGGCCATGCAGCAGCAGCAACTCCTAATTCAGCAACAGTTACTTGGTTTCATGCAGCATGTCGTTACTGCTATTGGAGCTCCACCGCCACAACTTACACCTCAGATTGGCTAGCCTGCCACCACTATAGTGACTCCACCTTTATAGCACAGTGGGCTTCAGAGTCAGGGATAGCCAGCTACATAGTTTGCTTCACCTACAGAGCAGGTATCCGAGTGGTTTGCATCGCTAGTGACATCCTAGGGTCCCTCCTTCACACCTCTTGTTACGGGCTTCACATCGGCTCAGAGTTCATCGATGCTTGTGACTGACACCCTAGTTTCCAGGAGCCTTGGTGCTATCTTCATCGAGTTGATAGGGCAGCCTACACCGCTAGAGTTGCGTGTCCCTACATCTTCCACAGTTGCTTCAGTGACAGGCACTACAGAGACGCTCCCATCATCTATTGCATCATCAGAGCCAGCGCCGATAGTGATACCTCTAGATTCACAGGCCATGCTAGTTCCAGAGCAGACCCAGACCACTTCAGCTTCACTCCCAGCAACAGAGGGTCAGACAGCTCAAAGCTCTAGATCAGAGGATGATGCTGCATAGTTCCAGATCGCTCATCGCACCTCAGCACCCGACTCATCTGCTCGAGCCCCACCGACTAACCATTAGGTTTTGGTGCTTAACGCCAAAGGGGGAGAGGGATCGAGTATGTTAGATCTAGGGGAGCACTATATCTAGGGGGAGCTTATTATTTAGCTTATGATTTATTACTTTTGGCATTTTATGTGTGAGATACATTATTATGCATTCACGTTTACTTTCATGCATTGAACTACATAAGTGTGGTTGTGATATTTATGTGATATGTGACATGTGTGCTCTCTACTTTGATTTACTTATATATCATGTCACTTGGTTATGCTCATTTGCTTTGCTTCCGTATTTTACTCCGATTCAAATGAGCTTTATTACTTGTACTCATATGCTTATTTCATATCTATTGAGTACACCATGTTGGCTTGGATCATATAAGCATGTCTAACTTCTTTGCTCTTATTGTCAAAAGCTTATATGAACCAAGCATGTTGAAACCCTCACTTATCTCTCTTACATACTCGAGGTTGTATTGTCATCAATCACCAAAAAGGGGGAGATTGAAAGCATCTAGGCCCCTAGTTGGGTTTCGGTGATTAATGACAATACAAAAATTACTATGACTAACGTGTATTTTGCAGAGGCAATTAAGTTAGGTCATAGTAATGGCAATTGATTGGGCAATCATGGTTGTCATGCCGCTACGATGGAAATCGTTTTAGTTTTCAAAGGATGGACGATAAGGTTAAGGATGGACTAGTTCTAAGTGTCGTTTGGTGTTGAAAAGACACTTAGAGTAGTTTAGGACTTTGTTTTTCCTTTGGCCATACTATTAAGAGGGGTATGGACTAGTAGCTTAACCTATGTGAGTCTAGTGGGTTAGGTGTGGTGCACACTTATCAAATCTAGCACTAGGTAGCTTCAAAGTAGCCCTAAGATCAATTGGAGCAAACTTCATTCACATATAATTTTGAGTTGGAAGTGAATGGAGGGTCAAATGTTGATCGAACGCTGGTCCCGGTGTGACAAACGCTGGCAGTAGAGTCTGGTCAGTTTATTTGATCAACTAGAGCCATCTGGTTGCGACCGGACGCTGAGTGAAATGTGACTGGACGCTAGGTGCTAGAGTTCGGTCAACTCTAGAGAGGTTCTAGAGAGGGAGAATCCTGATCAGACGCGTCCGGCCAGTGCTGACCGAATGCTGGTCAGGTTTCGGTTACTCACTGGATGCTGAATTGTGAAGTGATCGGACGTTGGGCGCTAGAGTCTGGTCAATATCAGTAAGGTTCCATAGGGTGTTTTCATGACCAAACGCGTCCGGTCAGTGTTGACCAGACGCAGGTCAGAGTCTAGTCACAACTTAACGGCTCTCTGGTGGGGAGAACTGACCGGAGCGTCCGGTCACCTTGACCGGAGCATCCGGTCACCCCACAGAGTGCTGACTCCACCACATAACGGTTCGTTTTGAATGAGGGGGTATAAATACTTCCTCTATTCATCTAAGGGAGTACTCTTGCCAATTTCAACAGCTGAGAAACACCCTTGAGAGTGCCAAGGAGAGCAAGAGCCTAGTGAGGTGATTGAGATTTGAGAATTCAAGATTAAGGCCTCATTAGTTCAAAGAGAGTAGCAAGTGTGCATCCACCCTTCTCATTAGGCTTGTTGTGGTCAAGTGAGAGTTCTTGCTTGTTACTCTTGGTGATCGCTATCACCTAGATGGCTTGGTGGTGATTGGGAGTTTGGTGATCATCCGTCGGAGCTTATAGATGACCCATCTCAAGTTGTGAGTTGTTGTGGGTGATTCACCGTGACGGAGTGTCGAAGAATCACCCCGTAGAGAGCACTTGATCCTTGTGCGGATCAAGGGGGAGCTACACCCTTGCGCGGGTGCTCCAACGAGGACTAGTGGGGAGTGGTGACTCTCTGATACCTTGGCAAAACATCGCCGCGTTCCTTCTCCTCTCTTTACTTTAAGCATTTACATTTGAGCAATTCAATTCTTGTCTTTGCATTCTTAGAATTGCCGTGCTAGAGTAGGATTAGAACTTAGGTTGTAAAACTTTATGTGGTAGAACATTAGAAACACATTCGCATACCTAGAGGAGCTAGAATCGTTGGAGGCCATCGCCGGTGACAACGTCCATGTCCTCGCCAGCTACCGGTCCTAGTGTCACAGATTGTAGCCACCGGATGTGGACGGGCGGAAGATTCATCAGTGCCTCTCACTCGTCCCATAGCCTGCTTGAATCCGCCTCCGCCTCAAATCGAATCCACCCCAAATAGAATCCGCTTCAAATCAAATCCGCCTCTGCCACAAATCGAGTCCACCTCGAATCGAGAGCGCGATGATTTGCCCCAAATCGAAGGCGCGACGGCGACGACGAACCTTCACCTCCACATCAATGGGGGCCGCACCGGCGTCGACGAGGCCTCTGCCTCTACGTCGGCGGGGGAGGAGGTCAGTTGGTGGCGCTCCCAAAATCGTTGATTGCCGCAGAGACGGAGGTTCCAGCAACGCCTTGAAGAAGATGAAACAAATCACGTTGAGTAGAGAAAGGGGGAAAAGAAACGGGCACACTGTTTTGAAATTTTTTAAATGGCCCTCCCGGCGCAATATTTGGGAATCAGACCGAGCACAACAAAAAACGTGATGCAAACGGAAGGGGACCGAACGCAAGAAGACGTGGTTGGACTTATTTTGGCTCCGGCTGATTTGTATGGCTAATTTGTTGTGAGAGAAAAACACTGTTTTCTGACCGTCTGATTCTGGTTGAGAAGCTCAAGTGGACGGTTTCTTTTCGGGACCAAGGGAGTACATGCATCACAACATTGAAAGCAAGTGACGGGCCACCGGAAGTGGGGCTCAACCCCTCCAGGCTCCAGCCGACCAGCCCTCCTGGATCCGGATTTTGCTCGTAGCTTCGATTGGGGTACCGTTTAGTTCTCTCCCAAAATGCCAAAATTTTCAAGATTTCCCGTCACATCGAATCTTTGGACGCATGCATGAAATATTAAATATAAATAAAAAATAAAACTCACGAGACGAATCTTTTAAGCCTAATTAGATTATGATTGGACACTAATTAGCAAATAATAATAAAAACTGCTACAGTATCATTTTGGTAAATTTTTCGGCATCTAAACAGGCCCCGGGTATGGGGAGATGCGGTAGGAAACAAGTGGAGGAGAGAGCCAGAGAGGGTTGCCGCGTTTATTTTTTTAATCGGGAGACGGATGCATTGTTGCATACAATAGTACTAACGAGTACATAAAATTCAAACCAGAGAGGGTTCCACAGAGACCTGACACCCAACCCTTGTTGGCTATGTGTGCAAATAATATGGGTAAAAATTCAAACCGCACACGTGCAAATAAAATCGGACGGAGGGAGTAAGTACCTAACGAACGTGCTCCAATAAGTGTGCACTGTTCCTCCCATTGAGCCACATCCGTCTGCCCGGCTGTATTACTCCAACGTTCTTCCCGGTAGCTTGGCTTATAAGCCGTATTTTTTTAAAGTCAACGGACAATATTTTTCACTCATAATAAATTAGTCAATAATACTTGGCTTATCAGTCAAATGACCAGGGCAATTAATAAATGAGTGCAACGCTTGCACACACGATTGGTATTTATTAGTCGTCCTCGTTCCTTATTCTGAGCAGGTAATGTCAGCAGCTTAAAAACCAGCTGATGCAGCTGCAGACAGCGGCCAAATGGCCAATGGGTGCTCTCGCCACAAGTATTGGTTGGCACACGTCCAATGCAAAAGGAGCTGCACGCAGGCATAGTTTTTGAGAATTGATGTGGTGTTTAAATTCAAGAGTAAAGTTTAGAGACGTTACATCGGGTGTTACATGAGGGTGTCGCATGAGGTGTTCGGATATTAATAAAAAAATAAATTAGTTATTTTTAATCTATATTTAATACTCTATGCATGTGTCAAACATCTTATGTGATAGGGAGTAAACTTTAGGCGAGGAACTAAACAGGCCTGAGATGACGATGAACAGCTAGCGGAAGATGCCGCTGTGAAGCGGATTGAAGAGCTGCACAGGCCCAGGCAGCAGCGCATTGACGACGCTGCCTCTGCTACCTGCGTGCGGCCGGCCGATGATCACTCAGATTCATGTCATGGATGTGGCCCTAGCTCTGGCTGGCACCATCTGCTCCGGGGACCAGGATGGATGCCTGCCCTAGAACAGGCGAACATCTGCTGGCCTATCCATCGAGGACGGCACAGCGCCACAGCCCACATGGACATGGGTCGCCTTCAATCCATTGGCCAAAACCTAGGAGGTAGGAGTGTGCACAGTGCAGCGCTCATTTATACGGAGTACTTACGTGTGCAGCGCACAGCACGAGCCAGCAAATGCAACCAGGCAAAGGCAGGCAGGCAGGCATGTAGCGACGACTGCGACTACACGACGACTACGCACACTATGGGACTGTGCTAGCTGCTAGGGCGCAAACGATGTTGCTGGCGGGGACACCCCCGGGCCGGCCGGCCGTGCCGAAGACGAAAGACCGTACGTACCCGACGTCGTCGTCGGGCTGCGAGCTAGGAGTAGGAGAGTAGCTGTCCAGGACGAGCGATGAGGACCGACGCACCTCAGTCTTCAAGTCAAGACTGTCACCTCACAATCATCGATCACATGGACTGACGGACGACATGGGCGTGATTCTGGAGGGTTTTCCACTTTAAAATTTTGTGTTCTCGCTTGATCTATGATTATTTATATTGCCTATCGTTTATAATAACGGGGCTCGGTGCAGACGTGCAGTGGAGTGCATGCAGCTAGCTAACGCCTAGCAGCTCCCATGCATGTCGTACGTAGGGCCATCGCGGGGAGTACTACAAAACGTTCCCTACCTTAGCAAAGATGCTGCTCCTATACCTCATATCATCATAGCCTGTTTAATTCGTTTTTTAAGTGCTTATTTATTTCCCAAAAAGTTTCCCAAAATGTGTTACAGTAGCCATCACATCGAATCTTGCGATACGTGCATGGAGTATTAAATGTAGACGAAAAAAAAACTAATTGCACAGTTTGGTTGGAAATTGCGAGACGAACGTTTTGAGCCTAATTAGTACATGATTAAACACTAATTGCCAAATAAAAACGAAAGTGCTATAGTTGCCAAATTCCTAAAATTCACGAACTAAACACAGCCTAAAGTTGCAGCGGGGCTCCAAGCCAACCTGTGTGGAGCACACTGTAGCAAAAAGTAGGGTGGATAAGGAGCCAACTATTTTTTTTTGGATTTCTTTGAAATTGACATAATCGTACTTATCATAGTCTTTGAATTGTTTGAGACCTAACTTTAAATTAGAGACGAATGTCGTCTTAGATTGCCTATCCCTCTGGTAGCTGTTGACTGGCCGAGGAGACCTTCAGTGCAGGACGGGCGTGCGGTTGGTCTTCTTCAGATGATAGTCACCACCGCTAGCTCATGAATTGTTTTACACATTTAATTGTGCGTTGCATACTATAGGTGCCTCAGATTTAAGCTCTTCTCTCAGGCGTGTTGTGCATCGATTTGGGTTTCGGAACTATTGCAGTGCAGGCTTAGAAAAGGTCTTGGGGGGAGGCATGCCTTTTCTAAGCGTGCAGCTCACCCAGCTAGTTATTGGATTGGATAATTGGATAGATTGATCTTATGTTGTAGTAGTGCTATCTCATCACACGCGCGCACTTTAGTAGCAACTGTGTGCACCAAATTGAAGTTGTGACTTGACAACTCCACGGAATTGTGTTTAAGGCCCCGTTTAGTTCCGAAAATTTTTGGCTTTTGGCTACTGTAGCACTTTCGTTTTTATTTGACAAAAATTGTCCAATTATGGACTATTTAGGCTTAAAAGATTCATCTCACGATTTCTCGGCTAACTGTGTAACTAGTTTTTTTTTTCGTCTACATTTAGTACTCCATGCATGTGCCGCAAGATTTGATGTGACGGGGAATCTTGAAAATTTTTTGTTTTTGGCTTGGAACTAAACGGGGCCTTAATTGATCCACCAAACAAGTAGCAATAGATCGATCAATCATCAAATCTATTTTCTATAGTGCTTCAGCACGTAAGAGCCAGGCAATGCAATCAATCAGGCACACACGCATAGCTAGTGACGACACGACGACTACGTACACATGCACAACACAGGTGGTCGCTAGCTAGGGTGGCTGTCGTCGTCGCCGCTCTTATGCATACATCAGTAGACCCACAGCCGATCCTGGCGAACACCCCCGGCCGGCCGGCCGGGAGGGCCGCAGCCGATAGTGACCCGGCCATCGTCTTCGTCTCGTAGTCGACGCTGCCGGTCGCGGCCGGCCGCCCCTGCCGCCGAAGACGTACGGAAGACGACCGTACCCGAGACGTCGTCGTCGGCGTGCTCGATCAGACCTCAAGTCAAAAGACAGCTCACCCTTCACAATAATCACATGTAGGCCCGGCCCTGGGGCGGGGCGGGAGGGACAACCGTCCCAGGTCCACTGAGCCAATGGGCCCCTCCCCAGGTATACACGTAGTACCAGTACTCAGCACAAGCCCAAACATACGGCAAACACCGGTGATCACGCATTCACCGCGTGAGTCACGACGCTGCGGCTTCCTTTCCTCTTCTTCGAGTTCGAAGTTGGACTTCTGCAATTTCTGCGCTTCCTTTCTCCGTGTGCCAGCGTCGAGCATCCCAGCGACGACAGGGGCCTGCCCAGCGAGTCGCCGCTCACCGGCACCTCCGTGCAGCTGCGCACCGCAGTCCGAAGACACGACGTGATCTCTTGTCTCGTCCAATTCTATCAACATCAGGTAGGGCTACAGGCGGCAGCAAGCTAGCAATAATCAGGTACGTGATCGTGATCTCTTATCTATCCAATTCCCTATTTTATAAAACTGCAATTAATAATTGTTTCTCTAAATAGCTCATCTAACATTAATTTAAATGATCTAATTTATGAGCTAAGGGTTATGCAATCCGCTTTGCCAGATAGACAAATGACAGCTTTGGAGATTTTTGAGTTTGTTACATAAGGTGATTGTTATCCTAGTACTTCCATTATTGCTTATCGCATCTTGTTTACTATGCTAGTTCAGTCTGGGCGTTCGGTTAACCGAAACCGATCGGTTCGGTTTGGTTCTTCGGTTCTTCAGCTAATTCGGTTACCTGAGAAGAAGGGACCGATCGGTTACTTTGAAAATGCGGAACCGAGGAATTTCGGTTTCGGTTCTAACCGATGGAACCGAATTTTTCAGGAACCAAGAAACAACACATTCAATTGCAAATTTTGGCAGCATTTTGCCTGATTTTCAAGCAGTCAAAAGGGACAATTTAAACAGCAATGCAGTATAAAACAACAGTACAACACATATATGTTATTGTTCTCTCAAATATTCAAGCATAGAGCAATATTCAAGTCTGCAGTAAAAAAAAAGAGGTCCAACAGCTTAGTTTGGTTATTTTAGGTCAATTCGGTTAACCGAGTGCTGGAACCGAATTAACCGTAATAATTTTGGTTCCTGGGAACCTGGAACCGAACCTGGGACCGAATATTTCGGTTTCGGTTACTTCGGTTTCGGTTCCGGTTAGTTTGGTTTGGTTCTCGGTTCTCGTTTTTTCGTACCCAGGCTTAATGCCAGTGACTATGTGTCGGGTACCACAAAAAGGGGTCCCCTAAGCGACAATAGAAAAGATCGCTTAGAACCCATCAAAATCAAAGCCAAGGAACAACTATTAGCTAAACACCAAACATGTTCGAGGTTTAGCTAATTTTCGCCTCGCTAGAGGCCTCACGCAGAAGGCCTCGGACGGCCTACCAGTCTTCCGTCTCGCTCGAAGCCTCGCGCGAAAGGTCTCGGCCGAGGAACCAATTCTCCGTCTCGCCCAAGGCCCTACGCATACAGCCTCGGACGAGACGCCGATTCTCTGCCTCGCTCGAGGCCGGCTCGGCAAAACAACCCCGTCACCTCCGCCTCGACCAACTTCTCGGACAAGACGTCGTGTCCGACCGGTGCGGTCGACCGCTCCCACGATATCAGCCGAACGATGGCTCGACACAGCGGCGTGGCCGACTGAACGCCAGTCATGTCGATGCCACGCCGTCCAGCACAGGACAGGGGTTACCAGGCACTGTGCTCGGTACTGTGGCCACGATCGGCGCCCATACTGCACTGAGCTACCTAACCCCTGCTCTAGAAACAACGTGGCGTGCGGAGTCACATCCAGGTTACTATAGCCTCGGAATCAGTGTACAGAACCAACTGCTCCCTCCACGCCTCGGTAGTCTACTTTAGGGTCTCGGGAACCTCGGGATTCACGCCTGCCGAGCCCCCTACGATGGCTCGGCCTCGGTACCAACTGAGTCTCAGTTCTTCACACAGCCAACACACAGCAAGCAGCACGTCGCTCGCTAGGCCCCGCGTCCAGCCAGCACTGGAGCTCCCACGTCGCACAAGTTCGGATGTGACCGGCACGTCGCTCCAGCGCTTCAAGGGCGGGACCACTCCATCAACCATACCACCATAATAATAGGTTATAGAGCTCGAACATGCTGCCTCTATTCGCACGGTGCCACATAGCTAACACCTGCATCACCCCTGTCCCCCCTTCAACTATAAAAGGGGGCGGACAAACTCATGAGGGAGAGGAACACACACTCGACTTTTTGTAACACGCACGCTTCTCCACCGCCTGAGATCAACATCTCAAGCAATCTACGCCGCTCCGCGTAGAGACCTGGGATTAGCTCCCTCTCTCGCCCCGCTTGTAACCCCCTACTATGAGCATTTCGGTGCAAGGAATACGAGGTCGATCTCCCAGACTGGACGTAGGGCACCGATTGCCTGAACCAGTATAAATCTTGTGTCTCTTTGCATCACCATACGGGATTAGGGGCACGCAGCATGTTTTTACTAGTTGGTTGAGGGCCCGACGGTCCAAAACACCGACAGTTGGCGCGCCAGGTAGGGGACTTCTGTGTGTCAGCTTCATCATCCTAACGAGTTCCGGATGGCAGATCACGTACGACCACTGCGTCTTGGCATGGTGATCTGGTTCAGGAGCCTAGAGTTCATGTCTCTAGGATGTGAGTACGATGTGGTACTTCTCACGCCCCGAGCCTCACCGACCGATGACGACGTCATGCACCCGCAGCCCAGGCGCAGGCGGCACCCGGGCGACCGCTCTCGTCGTGTTTGTCAGGCACAACACGAGCGGGGCCACCCTAACACCACGCGAACTCAGGGCGACATGCCACTCTCCACCGGTATCCCACGACCAGCTATTGGCACCAGGTCCCTAGTTGGGGATCTGTCTAGCCTGAGCCTAGACAAGGGAAAGACACCGGTGGCGCACGACGACGCTCCGTCGTCAAGCTCTGTCCCGCCACTTCCTGAGGGGTCGGCTTTGGCGGAACAAAGCCTGGCGATGGCACCATCCCTGTACCCCTTCGAGTTGAGGAATGCCGCTGCCACCTATGCTTCTGCCTACGCTTCTGCTCATGCCGAGCCCTCGGGACGCCACCGACGCTTTACCCTCAACTTCGGCACCATGACTCTGACTCACACCCACACTAACTCCTCAGAGGAGGACGAGGCATGGGCTGGAGCGGACTTCTCCGGACTTTGCGACCCTGAAGCTATGCACCGCTTTCTGGCCGCGAGCGACTACTGCTTCGGCTACTCCGACTCTATGATCCCACTCGTGAGTGCTTCCACGTCGGACTCGGAATGCCAAGCACGGGCGATGAGGACGAGGGGGTAGGCAACCGTTCCCCGCTTTGCCTGGGAGCAGGCGATGCCACACCTTCGCGTGTTGTCCTACCAGCAGCGCGGAACGAGGGCCCTACCCCCGGACAACTTTGACGCCTGGAGCTAGAATAGCTCTGAGAGCTTCAGGCCAAGGTCGAACAAGACCGACTCCTTCTACAGTAGCTCCGAGATACTCTCGAGCAGGAGCAGCAAGGCCACGGTGATGGCGGAGGAGCCCGGCGGAGGGCCCGCGATGTCCATCACCACATCAATGACGACGAAGGGGGCGAGCATCCCCCAATCTTCAATCGCGCTAGCCAGAACATCGCGGCCGCGGCAATGCTAGTCCAAACGATGCCCGAGCCCTCTACTACGGAGGGGAGACGGGTCCACGGCGAGCTCCGGGATCTCGAAACCGCCACGGTGCAGCAGGCCGAGAGTTCTGCCTCTAGACGATGCGGGGGTGCTTCAGAACTTCCCACGGCGCCGCCTCGGTAGGACAGGGGGGCCTCAGTCCGTCCTGAGCCCGCTCAGGTGTTGACTGCCAATAGGGTTCCCTCAGTCCGCGACTGCCTCGACAACCGACGCAAGGCACAAGGCGACCACGAGGTGGTCGAACGACGACGGCGCCACGATAGTGAGGGGCCCACCTAGGGCTACCATGCGCACCGAGGCGGCCGCTATGATAGTGAGGAGGACCGCAGTCCTTCTCCTGAGCCGCCTAGCCCACGAGTTTTTAGCAGAGCTATCCGCGTTGCTCATTTCCTGGCCCGGTTTCGGCAATCGACCAACCTCACGAAGTACAGCGGCGAGACCAACCCTGAACTTTGGCTTGCTGATTACCGCCTGGCTTGTCAGCTAGGCGGCGTGGACGATGACCTGCTCATCATCCGCAATCTCCTGTTGTTCCTATCAGACTTGGCACGAGCCTAGCTTGAACATCTCCCTCCCTCGCAGATCCACGACTGGCGCGACTTGGTGAGGGTCTTCGTCGGGAATTTTTAGGGCACATACGTGCGCCTTGGGAACTCCTGGGACCTCAAGAGTTGCCACTAGACGCCAGATGAGTCTCTCTGAGTCTTCATCCGGTGTTTCTCCAAGAAATGCACCGAGTTGCTGAGCGTCGGTGACTCAGAAATCGTCCAAGCCTTCCTCTCTGGTACCACATGTCGAGACCTGGTCTGAGAGTTGGGCCAGAATGTGCCAACCTCGGTGGCCGCACTACTCGACATCGCCAGCAACTTTGCCTCGGGCGAAGAGGCTGTTGGGGCCATCTTCCCCGACGGCGACACCAAGGGGAAGAGGAGGGACGAGACCCCTGGGGCCTCGACTCCCCACCTCCCCAAGAAAAAAAAGAAGGGTCGCCACGGGAAGCAGGAAGTCCTCGAGGCCAGCCTAGTCGCGGTCGTAGAGCGCAAAAACCCCCGAGGCCCCGGGCTCTTCGATGACATGCTCAAGAAACCCTGCCCTTACCATCAGGGCCTGGTGAAGCATGCCCTCGAAGAATGCACCATGCTACGGTGTTACTATGCCAAGCTCGGGCTCCTCGTCGATGATGCCAAGAGGAGGGACGTCGACGACAAGGACAATAGATTCCCCGAGGTGCGCAATGCCTTCATGATATTCGGTGGGCCTTCAGCGTGCCTCACGGCACGCCAGCGGAAGAGGGAACACCGGGAGGTCTTCTCGGTGAAGGTGGCCGCTCCCCGGTACCTCAACTGGTCTCGAGAGGCAATCACCTTTGACCGGGACGACCATCCCGATTACGTCCCGAACCCCAGGCAGTACCCACTTGTCGTTGACCCCATTATTGGTAACACCCGGCTCACTAAGGTATTGATGGATAGAGGCAGCGGCCTCAACATCCTCTACGCCAACACCCTGGAGCTTCTAGAGCTCGACTAGTCGCAGCTTCAGGGTGGTGCCGCGTCTTTCCACGGCATTGTGCCGGGGAAACGTACGTGGCCCCTCGGGCGCATCGACTTGCCCATCTGCTTTGGTACCCCCTCCAACTACCATAAGGAGGTCCTCACCTTCGAGGTGGTTGGGTTCAAGGGAACCTACCACGCCGTCTTGGGGCGGCCATGCTACGCCAAGTTCATGGCGGTCCCCAACTACACGTACCTCAAGCTCAAGATGCTGGGCCCCAACGGCGTCATCACTGTCGAGTCCACGTACGAGCATGCATACGACTGCGACGTCGAGTGCATCGAGTACGCCAAGGCTATCGTAGAAGCCGAGACCCTCATCGTCAACCTCGATCAACTCGGTAGCGAGGTGCCCGACTCCATGCGTCACGCCGGAACTTTTGAGCCCGCGGAGGCCGTCAAACTTGTCCTGGTCAACCCCACCCGCCCCAACGACTGGGCGCTAAGGTTTAGTGCCACCCTTGACATCAAATAGGAAGCCGTGCTCGTCGACTTTCTTCGCGCGAACGCTGACATGTTCGCATGGAGTCCCTCGGACATGCCGGGCAAACCGAGGGAGGTCGCCGAGTACGCCTTAGACATCCAGGCCGTGTCCCATCCGGAGTGGTTAGCTAACCCTATGTTAGTCAAAAAGAAAAATGGGAAGTGGAGGATGTGTGTAGACTATACTGGTTTGAACAAAGCGTGTCCGAAAGTCCCTTTCCCATTACCTCGGATCGACCAAATTGTTGACTCCACTGCGGGATGTGAAACCCTCTCTTTCCTTGACGCGTATTCCGGTTACCATCAAATCAAGATGAAAGAGTCCGACCAGCTCGCGACTTCTTTTATCACACCATTTGGCATGTACTGCTACGTGACTATGCCATTCGGCCTCAGAAATGCGGGGTTCACATACCAGCAGTGCATGACCTAGGTCTTTGGTGAGCACATCGAACAAACCATCGAGGCCTATGTGGACGACATCATGGTCAAGTCTAGAAAGGCTGGGGACCTCGTCGACGACCTAGAGATAGCCTTCAAATGCCTTAGAGAGAAGGGCATCAAGCTCAACCCCAAGAAATGCGTGTTTGGGGTTCCCCGAGGCATGCTCTTGGGATTCATAGTATCGGAACGCGGCATCGAGGCCAACCCGGAGAAGGTCTCAGCCATGACCAACATGGGACCGATTCGAGACCTTAAGGGAGTACAGAGGGTTATGGGATGCCTTGCGGCTCTGAGCCGCTTCATCTCGCGCCTTGGCGAAAAAGGCTTGCCTCTGTACCGCCTCTTGAGGAAATCGGAACGCTTTTCGTGGACTCCCGAGGCCGAAGAAGCCCTCACCAAACTAAAGGCATTGCTGACCAATCCTTCTGTCCTGGTACCACCAGCCAAGGGTGAGGTTCTCTTACTTTATGTCGCCACAACGACCCAAGTGGTCTGCGTGGCCGTAGTAGTCGAGAGGAAGGAAGAAGGGCATGCTCTACCCATCCAATGACATGTCTACTTCATCAGTAAAGTACTCTCTGAGACCAAAATGCGCTACCCCCGCATCCAGGAACTGATCTATGTCATAGTCTTGGCTCGACGCAAGCTGCGTCACTACTTCGTATCCCACCTGGTAACCGTGGTGTCGTCTTTCCCGCTGGGGGAGATAATCCATAACCGGGAGGCCTCGGGTAGGATAGCCAAGTGGGCCGTCGAACTCATGGGGGAGACTCTGTCCTTTGCGCCTCGAAAAGCAATTAAGTCTCAGGTCTTGGCCGATTTCGTGGTAGAGTGGACCGACACCCAACTGCCACCAGCCCAAGTCTAGGCGGAATGCTGGACCATGTACTTCGACGGGTCCCTAATGAAGACCAGGTCGGGTGCGAGTCTGCTCTTCATATCACCCCTCGGAGTACACATGTGCTACATGATTTGGCTCCACTTCGCCGCCTCCAACAACGCAGCCGAGTACGAAGCTGTCGGTGTTCTGGACCAGGGGGTCCTTGACCGACTAGTGAATTTGTTCTGCGTGCTCCCGATTTCGGATGGTGATGCAAAGAGACACAAGGTTTATACTGGTTCGGGCAATCGGCGCCCTACGTCCAGTCTGAGAGATCGAACTTGTATTCCTTGCACCGGAGTGCTCGTAGTAGGGGGGTTACAAACTAAGGGAGAGAGGGAACTAGTCCCAGGTCTCGGCAGGGTGTCGTGTGGGCTGTCTGAGACGTTGCTCTTAAGCGGTTGGAATGTGCGTGTGTGTGTGTGTTATCCGGTGCCCCCCTCCCTAAGTGGCCCAAGTCCTCTCCTTTTATAGTTGAAGGGAGGACGGGGTCAGTACATGTATCACTATGCGGCGTCGTGCTAATAGGAGCGGCACATCCGAACCCTGTGGCCTGTTCCTGTTGCGGCATGGTCGTAGGAGTGATCCGTCCTTGAAGTACGGGGGTGGCATGGTTGTCCCCATCAGATCCTGTGCGTCGTGGGAGCCCCGAGAATGTCTCGGAGCGGACGTGGCGGCGAACGTGCAAGCCATGGTGGACAGATTGTGCGCGAGGCTGAGGCCCGGTCGGTGCTGAGGCTTGTACTGCGGTGGGGGGTCTTGGTAGGCATGAACCCCGAGATTTGCCGAGGCCCCAATGTACAGTGCCGAGGCCTTGAGTGGGCGGCGGGTCGTGGGTGCAGCGTTAGGACACAGTGGCCAGTAACCCCGGTCATACCCTGCCCCAGGCGCTGATCGTGGACACAGTGCTGGGACACAATGGCCGGTAATCCCCGCCATGCCCTGTCTTGGCTGGTATGGCGCTGATGCGACTTCGGGTCGCGTCGGCCATTCTGTGACGTTGAGCCACTGTCCAGCTGAGATTGCGGGAGTGGTTGAAAGTATTAATGAGACGTGACTCGCTGTCAGGAGGGTCGGCCGAGGCGGGGGGTGACGGACCGCGGACGAGCTGGCCTCGAGCGATACGGAGAATGAGGCCTCGTGCGAGACGGAGATCAGGCTCCTTGCCGAGGCCTCTCGCGAGAGGCCTCACGCGATACGGAGAATGCACCTCCTGCCGAGGCCTTTCGTGGAGAGCCTCGGGCGAGGCGGAGGCGGTGTTTCCTACCGAGGCCTTCCCGAGGGGGCCTCGCGCGAAGCGGAGTTGGCATCAGGATGCCGAGGCCTCCTGCTCGAGGCTCGAAGCGAGGAGGGGGAGGACCCTGTGGGCTCGGTCACGGTGGAGGAGGGGCCCACAACTTATCTTCTTGCTTTTATTATTTTTAGATGAGACCTTAGCAACCCGTTTGATGTTTTGCTGGGGGTACCCCATCCTAAGGTACCCGACAGTAGCCCCCAAGCCTCGAGGGGAGTGCGTGCACTCCCCCTGAGGGTTTGCCGAGGCTTGGTTTATACCTGCCCCGTAGGAATTGGGGTTTGTTTTTTTTTGAGGTTCCGGTGGGTGCGCGCGAGCGCACCCGCCGAGTGTAGCCTCCGAGTCCCCGGAGGAGTGGAGTTACTCCTCCAGGGGCTTTCTTTATTTTCGTGTTTGAACGAGTAGTTCTTATTGCATTTGCTGAGCCTCCAAGCGCAAGTTCGGGTTGCGGGGGTCTCGGCGAGGCTGCAGGAAGAAGCCCTCTAGCCTCCGCATGGAGCGAAAGGTTCGTCAGGGGTCCCCTGACTTTGGGTATGACCCTCACGCTTCCTTTCATTCGGAAGGAGGGGTGGAATGTGCCAGGCTACCCTCGATGGACATGAGCGTGGACACTTCCGGTGAGCTGTTAGCGGGTAGTCCGAGTGGAGGCCCGAGCCTCGTTCGCTGGGGGACGGCTAGTGGTCTAGAGACGCACTCCAAGAGTACCAGGGGGTTTCTCTAGTGGGTGTCGAGGCCGTTCGTGGGCCTTGGTGGCTCGGTGCCTCCCTACGGTGGGATCCCATTCGGATACTTCCCCGCCGGTCTCGGACACGACTTAGGGCACCCCGAGCGACCGTTCGCTCGGGCCTGGGCCATTCGTAGGCTCGCCTCGCTGTTGTCCTTGACTCTGTTGCCCTGGGGCAGCTGTCGAAACCTGTTGGGGGCCCAGCCTTCGAACCCCTAGACCGTAACGGGCTCGGTGCCCTTTTTATCGTGTTTGTAGTGAAACTTCTAGCGCGGTTTCAGACTGTTCGTCTTTGTCTTGGGTGTTCTGGCCCTTTCATCTGATCTTCACATGTCCTTTTCGTTCAGATGGAGGGTTAGTTTGCCAAGCCCATTTTGGTCTCGGCAAGGTTGCAGGAAGAGACCCTAGCCTCTGCGTGAGAGGGCCGTTGGGAGTTCTCCTGACTTTTCGTACGCCCCTCGCGCATGAGGGTTTGTTTGCCGAGGCCCCTTTGGGCGCGAGCCCAGGTCGTGGGGTCTCGGCATATTTGCAGGAGGAGCCCCCTAGCCTCTGCATAGGGCGAGAAGGCCGTCAGGGGTTCCCCTGACTTTTTATGCGACCCTCGCGCTTCCTTTTCGCTCAGAAGGAGGGGTGGAATGTGCCTCGCTACCCTCGATGGGCACGAGCGGTGGCACTCCCGGTGAGCTGTTATCGGGTAGTCTGAGTGGAGGCCCAAACCCCGTTCGTTAGGGGACGGCTAGTGGTCCAAAGACACACTCCAAGAGTACCAGCGGATTTCTCTAGTGGGCGCCGAGGCCTCGGTGGCTCGGTGCCTCCCTACGGTGGGATCCCATTCGGATACTTTCCTGCCGGTCTCGGACACGACTTTGGGCGTTCCAAGCGTTTCGCTTGTTTGGGTCTCGGCCCCATACAGGCTCGCCCGCAGTCGCCCCTAACTCTATTATCCTGGGGCGGCTGTCGAAACCCTTTGGGGTCCAGCCTTCGAACCCCTGGGTCGTAATAGGCTCAGAGCCCGGTTCCTTCCTATGAAAGGAACAGGCCGCGGGAAATATCTTCCCTATCGGCTCGGCCGCGGGTGGCGCACCTTTTGAGGCGGTTTTGTGGGGAGGCGAACCGACGCCTACTGCTGTAGTGGCCGAGCGTGACATGATGGACGGGACGTAATTGTCCTCGCATTTAATGTGGGAGACGTGGGCACGTGGGCCGCCAAAATCGGCTCGTGGTTAACCGCGCCGGACGGGGAAAACCTCCCCGATTTCATCGCCCGTTCGTTTCACCTCCTCCCTGCATAAATACCTGAAGAGTCTCGTCCCTCCTTGTCTTACCTTGCCTGCCACCTCCGTCGAGCCGTCGCCAGAGCAGCGGGTGCCGGGGAGAAGAGGGGAGAAGAGCGAGCCTAGGGAGAAAGTGAGAAAAAAGCAAGAGCGTGGAGGGAGAGAGAAGGATTTACCGCCGCGCCTGATTCCTCCATCGCACTCATGGCCGGCAATGTCGTCGTTGTCGAGGCGGACCCTTGGGATCCTTCGGACGTCACCGAGGAGATGCTCCAGTCGCTTGTCGACGGTGGACTCCTCCTCCCGGTGACAGACCTTAGCAGGCCAGAGTGGATTGCTCCATACGGCGAGCTGGAGCCGAGGCCCCGCGACAGCTACGTCGTGAGCTTCGTCTCCTTCCACGAGCGTGGCCTCGGCGTTTCGGCGGACCGGTTCATGTGGCCGCTCCCGCACTACTACGGCGTGGAGCTCCACAATTTTAATCCCAACTCCATCGCTCAGGCGGCTATCTTCGTTGCTGTCTGCGAGGGGTATTTGGGGATCACTCCCCATTGGGATTTGTGGCTCCACCTGTTCCGGGCAGGGCATACTACCAAGCCGACGGGCACGTCGGGAAAGAGGAAGGCATCGAGGGCCGGAGGCTGCACTCTCCAAGTGCGTTAGGACCGCCTGCACCTCTACATTCCGGCCCAACTCGCGTCCTCCAACCACCAATGGTACACGAGTTGGTTCTACCTCCGTAACGACGACGGAGGACTTCCCCCTTATACTGGGCGGATTGTGGAGAGTTGCCCGGAGAAATGGAAGTGGGGCATCCCGAAGGTCGACTAGCCCAAGCTGGAGCCGCTCCTAGAGGGACTGGCGAGGCTGCGAAACCATGGCCTCACCGTCGCTGTGGTCGTGGCCGCCTTCCATCGCCGGAGGGTGCTGCCGCTGATGGCTCAGCGGCGGCAGCTGTTCGAGATGAGGCCGGGTGAGCCCGTCGAAGGCACTCGGATGTCTTCCTCCGCCCTCTCCGATGAGGAAATTCACCCTCAGGTGGGGGAGACGGTAGATGTGAAGTTGAGGGGTGGCAACCTGACCCCCTTCGTGATGCGTCCGTCACGGGGGTTCCTTTCGCTGGTAAATTGAGTGCCGCTGTAGCCTCTGAACCTCCTCAGCCTCCCTTTATCCCTTGTTTCCTTATGCGTGTTTGTTGTTTCTTCAGGGGATGAGGGATGTGCGCTCCTCCCCGCCGCCCGTTCCTGAGGACGCGGGGCAGCGGGCAATCAACCGCGCTCACACCGACACGCAGAAGAAGCGAAAGGACGCTAAGGCGGTGAAGCGCACGAAGCACATCCTTGCACGTGAGGCGTTGGATAAGCGCCACCATCAGCAACGGAAGGATGGTCTCTCGTTGGAGGAATCCCCGTCGACGTCGTTGTCAACGGAGGCCTCGGACGGGAATGACAAGGGCGAGGTGGGGCGAGGCCCCCTAGACCACCTTCCTGACATCATGGAGGTGGCGCCCGGGGCGTCGGCAAGCAGCCCGGCACCCCTGGGAAGGGGAGCAGAAGCAGACCTGGGGCCGGTGGTGGCCCCCTCCAGGGCCGAGGCCGACATGCCCGAGGTGCGGTCGTTAGGCAAATGCGTCGTCAGCCCGGTGAGCTCGGCGGTCACGGCGGAGCCGGTGGCGGTGGAGGCGACGCCACCGGCCCCGCAGAGGACCGAAGGGGCGTCGGGGTCCGCTGAGGACCGACCGGTGCCAATGGATGCGGATGCGGCGCCACTGCTGCCGCCTCCGCCATCGTGGATGAGGTTTGCCGTGGCGAAGCTGGGGCTGCCCCGTTCGAAGTAAGTGTATTTTTGGCGGGGTTATGGTGTCTTCCGTTCGCTTTTTTGGTCTCGTGCTGACCCTGTAGGTTGATTTTCTTTAGTCGGAAGTGGCCTGCGGGCGACCTCCCCTTGGCGCCCCTTAAAGCGCTTAAGGCGAGCCCTGGCTCCTCTGCCCACTGGGTGGCGGAGGCACAAGCCGCCATCCAACGCGGCGCGGCATCGGCGAGGGTCGACCCAAAGGAACCGGCTGCCCAAGGAAGGGTTGCCGAGGCAGCCCCTACACGGTCAGATGGGGCCATCATGCCCTTTGTTGCCGAGGCTCCCGGGGCCTCTAGGGCTGAGGCGATGGAGGCCCCGGTGCCCATGACCGCCGAGGCTGCAGTGTCCGCGGTCGGCGCCTCTACGTCTGCTGAGGCCACAATGATGGAAGCCGGAGCCCCCGAGACCGCCGAGGCCGTGATTGCAGAGGCTGGAGCCCCCGAGGTCACCGCGGCCATCGTGATGGCAGCGAGGCCGTCTGCGCAGGAGGCGGAGATGCAGGCGGCGGAGGCCTCGGCCGTGCCCTTGGCTCAAGGCCCGCCGTTGTTGCGGGAGAGTGCCCGGGAGATGGAGGTCTATCCGATCTCCTCCGACGATACTTCCCGGGCGCGGGAGGTGGTCGGCGCCGAGGAGACCGATGCCGTGGAGCAGCCGGCGCCGCTCTTCGACGAGGGAAGCTCGGCCCTCGTGCGGGTGCGACCCGAGCCCCACGGGTGGGATCACCCGCGGGTACTGTGGCGGAGCCGGGACGACCCTGAGGGGGAGCCTTTTTTCACCCTCGAGGACATGGCCGAGGGCGGGCGCTAGAGTACCTTCGAGTAGTACCGCGAGCTGGCGGAGCGGTCGCTACGGATGGCGCTATCCGTGGTGGCCGATGAACTGCCCGGAGTCGCTCAGATTCGTGTTTTCCTTTCTCGCGCGACGTTGTTCTTTCCTTGGTTTTGTCGCAATCGACGACCTCTGCTCTGCCTCCTCAGGAGCTCGAGACCTGATCCCTCGGGAAGTCGGTCTTCCTCTGGCGGGAGTGGGGATTCTAGGGCTAGCTTCAGAGGCAGAGGGGCCTTCTTACCGATGCTAACGAGCTTCTGTCGGCACGAAGCGTGGAGGTGGAGGACCTCCGCCTTCGCTGTGCCGATGCGAAGGTCAAGGCGGCCATAGCCCAGACATAGCTCGCCCCCTTGGCGGCGCGGATCAAGGAGCTAGAGGAGGAGCTTACCCGCGCCGTCAGCGATCGGGATGCCTTCAGGTCCCGGGCTGAAGAAGCGATGGCCTCGGGCAAGGCCCTCGCCGGGTAGCTGGGGGCAGAGGAGAGTGCGCACCGGCTGACCAAAGGCGCTCTGAACGAGGCCCTTGCTTCGGTTGAGGCCTCGCAGATCGAGGCTGTGGTTTTGAGGGGGACGGTCGAGGGTGAGTTTGAGTCCCCTTGTTTTGCTTTCTTCCTCTTATGTTCGCTTCCTAACTTCCTTGTATGACACAGAGCTGGGGAGTGAAGCCTCCAGGGCGGCCAAGGCCTCTCGAGTCGAGGCCCAGCGGTTGAAGGAGCAAGCTGAGGCCTGTCAGGCCGAGACCCGACACTGGGAGCTGAAGGCCAAGGGTGAGCTCCGTGGGCTTCCGTCCCTAACTTAGGTTGTTTTTTCTCTGGCTCGACCTTATTCCATTTTCCGTGGTGCAGAGTTAGAGGCGGAGATCGTTTGGGCCGCCGAGGCTTCCAGCGCGGTGCAGACGGTGCTTGAGACTGAGATCGGGGAGCACGAGGCGCTAAAGCGTGCTGCCCTTTCCACCTGTAAGGCCCTGGAAGTTGAGGGGGTTCAGTCGGGCAGCTCCCTTAGGAGCTGCTTGATTGCGCTGAGCAGCCAGATGCGCGAGCGGCTCCAAGGGGCGCTGCACACGGGTGTTAAGCGGGCGATGGCCGTCATCTCCTCTCACTACCTTGGCGTCGACCTCTCGGCCATCAGTGATGGCTACGTTCTGCCTGATGATGACGAGGAGGCCCACGCGGCGGTCGCGAAGCTGCTGGAGGCGGCGGAAGGCCCTGGCACGGCGCTGGCGACGCTCTTTGAAGATGAGGTGGTTCCTCCCCTACCATCTGCCGGTGCTGGAGGCCCTGAGCCTTAATCTGGGCCCTGGGGGCTATGTAAAGATAGAATAGGGGTTATTTTTGTATCATAACGTTTGTGGCCATCGAGGCCTTTATTTCTGATGTATTTGTGCTTCTTAGTCGTTTTTCTCATGTTTCTGAGCCTTTGCCCTCTGTTGCTCCTGATCAGATTTCATTTGCAAAACACCCCTTTGGAGCCTAAGCCGTCCCTTGAGCGAGAGGTGGTGAGGGAGTGCCATAGCCCGGGGGCGTAGACCGTCTCGCGACTCTACCGGCCTCTTCCTTAGGAAACAGACCTCGGTTCGAGGAGTCTCTACAAGTGATTCGTCAGAGCTTGCTAGAGTCTTGGCGAAGGAATTTTTGTGAAAAAAACACTAAGGAGTGGTGCGTGGGACCTAGGGGGAGTCCCCCATTTAGCCCCCGAGGGAGGCTTGGTTCTGTCGAGGCATAACCGAGTCTCCCTTGTCACCTTTATTGTGCTGCCGAGACCTACGATGGGCCTAGGGGGTTTCTCGAAAAATAAGACCAATTAAAGAACGCTTAGTAATTGTATTTCGAGAAACGACATATACAATGCTTGGAAATTTAGGGATAAAAGCAACATAGCTGTTCTATATTCCAAGCGTTGGTGAAGATTTTGCCCTTCTCGTTGGCCAGCTTGTAGGTCCCGGGCTTCAGTACTTGGGCGATGATGTACGGTCCTTCCCATGGTGGGGTCAGCTTGTGGCGACCCTTGTTGCTCTGTGCTAGCCTCAACACCAGGTCGCCTACCTTCAAGTCTCTGCCTCAGACGCGTCGGGCCTGGTAGCGCCGCAGGCTCTGCTGGTACTTGGCCGAGTGTAGTAGCGCGACGTCTCGGGCTTCCTCCAGCTGATCGAGGGCGTCCTCTCGGGTGGTGCGGTTGCTTTGTTCATTATAGGCTTGCAGCCTCGGGGAACCATATTCTAGGTCGGTGGGGAGGATGGCCTCGGCCCCATAGACTAGGAAGAAAGGCGTGAACCCCGTGGCTCGGCTTGGAGTGTTCCTCAGGCTCCCGATGACCGACGGGAGTTCGGCGAGCCATTTCTTGCCGAACTTTTTCAACCGGCTGTGAATTCTTGGCTTGAGGCCCTGCAGGATCATGCTGTTGGCACGCTCTACTTGGCCGTTGGTCCTTGGGTGTCCTACGGCCGACCAAGCCACATGGATGTGGTGGTCGTCGCAAAACGTCAGGAACTTTTTGTCGGTGAACTGCGTCCCGTTGTCGGTAATGATGGTGTTGGGGACCCCAAACCGGTGGATAATGTCAGTGAAGAACAACACTGCCTGCTTGGATTTGATTCGATTGATCGGACAGGCTTCGATCTATTTGGAGAACTTGTCGATTGATACCAGTAGATGGGTGTAGCCCCCGGGGGCCTTTTTGCAGAGGCCCGACCATGTCGAGCCCCCACACGGCGAACGGCCATGTGATGGGGATGGTTTGCAAGGCCAGGGCCAGGAGATGTGTCTGCCGAGCGTAGTACTGGCATCCTTCGCAGGAGCGTACTAGCTTGGTAGCGTCGGCGACCGCCGTCGGTGTAACACCCAAAATTTTTACCACAAATTAGCAATTAATTCTTAGCATTTATTACATTTTCTAGGTATTTTTAACTTAGGCCAAATAATAAATATTGAATAAATAAAATAAACTATAAGTTTAGAAACTTGTTTGTTGCATTCATGCCGAGTCATACGGGTTTTGATTGAGTGTAGGGCTAGAAGATTTGAAATTTGTATTCAAAACTTATTTGAATTTGGCTTAAAAATAAGAATGGAGAAAATAGAATTTGATAAACTTTTGATTTGAAAAAAAAGGGAGAAAGACACCTTCTGGCCCAGCTAGCCCAGCCCTTTCCCCCCTCCTCCTTCCGCTGGCCTGTCTCGGCGGCCCGCACCGCACGCGGCCCAGCTGGCCACCCGCGCGCGCGCACGCTTCGCTGTGGCCCGCTTCGCGCGACGGCACACCGCTGCGGCCTGCTTGGCTTCACCCGCGTTGCTCGCCCTCTCTCTTTCTCTCTCGCTGCGCTCCGGCCCCACCGGTCAGCGCCCTTTTCCTCTTTCCTTTCTTCTTCCCCGAGCTTCCTTCTCTTCCCCCGGCGTTTTCCTTTCTTCGGCCGCCAATGGCGCGGCCATGCAGGGAAGGCCACCGCCGTCGCCCCCGCATGGCAGGTGACCGAATCCCCTGCTTCCCTTCCTTATTTCCGTGCACCACCCGGCCTATAAAACCCTGAGCCGACCCCGCCTTCTCTCCCCACCTTTGCCCGCTACCGAGAGCCGCCGCCGCCGGTGAGAGCCCTCCCCTTCCGAGCGCAAACGCCGACGCCAAGGCCACCCGAAGCTTCGCCGGATCTTCCCGCGCCCGTAGGTACATCCCATTTCGAATTTTGGCGCTATTTTGCCTGGCTACGCCCTCACCCGCGCTCTCTTTCTCTCTCTAGTTCACGGCCGCCATCGACGACCATCCTCGGAGCCTTCTCGGATGCCGCGTTCCCCTCCAGGCGGCTCACGGTGAGCCCCTCCACCTTCCCGTGCCCTCGGATTTTGTTTTGGCGCCCTAGGAAGCCATAGCCCAAGGTCCCGACGCACCGGCCATGGCGCCGCCGGCTTTTCTTTCTTCCCCGGCGAGCCACCGCCCGGATCTCACCCTGTGCCGTCCGATCATCAAGGAACGGTCCAGATCAGCTGGTACCAGTTCGGTCCACAGCGGACCATGGACTCAGTCCACCGTGGCCGCGTCAGCGCCCACGTCAGCGCGCCCACGCCCGCGTGGTGCACCACGCCCAATGAACAGCCGCCACGTGTCGACCCGTCAGCATCCCCAGTCAACCCGCAGTCAACATCCGGTCAGCCGTGCACGTTTTGCAGAAAAGCCCCCGCTTTTTCTAGAAATCAACCTGCGGTCCAGTCTAGTTCAAACTAATTTTTATTTAGTCCTGTTTTTATTCATTCAAGTCCCTGAAGTTTCCAGAAATAGTAAGCCCGGTCCAGATTTCATTTAAATTCAGATTTTTAATTATTTTAATTCGAAAATAGGTTAGTTTATTTACAGAATTGCCATTACATCTTATTTCGTGCATAACTTTCACGTTTTAAGTCCGATTTGAGTGATTCTTTCGCTCATGTGTTCATAGAAATGTGTAGAACAGATCTATAAGCTTTTCAACATTTGTTTTTACTGTTTGGTGTATTGTTCTAATATAGTTCTATCTTGTATGCATGTAATGATTGGAATGATGCTTGATTTATGATTGGATCACGATTAGAGGGTGAGCCATTCGAGGTGACTGAGGACCCCCAGCAGGATCAGCAGTACTCCCAGGACGACTTTGAGGAAGGCAAGTGTACCAAAGGCCCCTTGTTACCTATGAACTACTACCACTTACATTCATGCATGAGTTTATTTTGAATTGCCTTTAAGGACTTTACCTAGATGATTCATTGTACCACATATCCTTGATACCTGGGTTTATTGGGTAGGCATTTTGGATAGATGCTACGGTGCTTAACATGAAGTAATTGTTAAACATATTTAAAGACTATATGCAATGTGATAAAATGAAACTTTTTAGCAACAGATAGGGGGCTAGAGTATGGGGTTGAGTACTCTAGTGCCTCTCCATAAGGACTTTATCCTGAAGCGGAAACCCAGGAGGGACCGTACAACCCCGAGTGTCAAATGGCTCTAACTTTAACCTATTATCTAGTTTGTACTAGCTCGTCTGTAGCTCCAGTAAGGGGTAAGAGGGTATCTTTCCTTTTTCTGTTAGGGTGTGCACCGTGCTGTGATGCCCACGTGTGCCACTCCTTTGTAGCTACGATTTGTTAGTGCAACTAGCTAAGGGTTTCATAGTGAAACTCTGCCACACTTCCTGGGAAGAGGTGTAGTGGGTCTCGCGAACCCCGGCATTGGGAATCACGGCTCGGTGGGTAAAGGTGTACAATTTCTGCAGAAATAATTAACCTGTTATAACAACCGTGCTCACGGATACGAGCGGTCTGGATCCTTCGAGATTAGTGGTTACTGTGGATAATGGATGGTTGGGAATTGAGACAAAGCTGGATGATACTTTAATACCACTTGGGAATTGGGACTGTTCATTAAAGTAGTATTTCAGGTTGGCTAAAAATTGATCAACTAAAATTGCGAACCGCAGTCAAACAGTGTCAAGCCTATTTGAGCCTCATAGATCCCTTTGTTATACTTGCTAAGCATGGTGAGCTTACACTTGCTTTACATCAAATGAAAATCCCGGATGGGTAACAGATAATGGATATGAAGAGTTTCCGGAGGATGTCCAGGACTACTAGGAAGACGTTCACCAGTTGGAGTCCCTGTGATAGTTGGGCTAGTTTTTCCGCTGTGTTTGTAATAATATTGCCTTCGAGCAAACTTTGTATTTAAATTTATGATGGGATATGCGATGTAATAAGTACTTTACTTTGATACTACTGCAATTTGTGATATATGTGTGTGTTTGGACATCCTGGGCGCACATATATGAGTACTTGGTTTTGCTTTGCAAAATTGGGTGCGACAAATTGGTATCAAAGCTATAACTGACTGTAGGACGAACAACTTAGTTAGAAATGGACGTTTCTAGGATCACATTATCTTTATTTTACTACTTTAATTTGCTATAAAATTTTTGCTTATATTCTGTTCTTTATCTATTGCCAAAAATTATTTTTGTTCTAATACTCAACCTTTTCATTCTTATAGATGGCTCGTACCAAGCTGACCGCACGCAAGAGGACCATTCCGATGCCCACCAGGCGGACCAGGTTCACTTTGGGCAAGCGTGTCCCGGCACATCTGGTGGAAGCTCTGAGGAACCAGGAGGAAGAACCACCTGTGGAGGTACCCATGGGGGAACCTCTGGAGGACTTGTTGGAGGATCCGATGGATGAAGAAACAGAGGAGGGACCCATGTTCGAGGGACCCATTGAGATAGAGGAGTCTGAGGAAGATCCTGAGGAAGTACAGGAACAAGGTGGCCAGGAGGGAGCAGGTGACCCCGATGATGGAGATGGTTCTGATGATTCTGATGCTGATGGAGGCGATGATGGTGGGGACGGTGGAGATGGTGGAGATGATGGAGACGGTGGAGACGATGGGGATGATGACAATGATGATGATCACAATGCACCGTTGGCTCAGGGATGGACTGTGGAGATCCACTATGACTTGGAGGGTGATGGCTACTACCACCCTAGGCTTCTCGCACTTGTGCATCACTACCACCCTGGAGGCACTGTTCAGTACAGGACGGAGCATTGGACCCACCCCAACTACACCGGCTTCTGGGAGACAGAAGTGTACATCCGAGAGGGGACTCGGGTGCGCTACATCCACCGCGCCACCACTGCACGGCTCACACGTGCGGCCGTCATCAGGGATGCAGCTCGACAGGCGTTGATGGTCAATCACGACCGTCACTTCGACGACATTGCCTGGGAGGATGACCGCTATCTTCCCTGCCGTCGGAGCGGACAGTCTACGTGCAACATCGCTACACCACTTGGAGAGGCGAACCTGAGGCTGAGGCCTACCCTGTTGTGCTTGGCTGAGACCCACACTAACTTGGATCAGGCCCTGGACGAGCTCGATGTCATGGGGAGGGCCTACATGCAGCTGGCTCGTGAGAACGCTACACTGAAGCAACAGCTAGGAGGTCCAGATGTGAAAGATTCAGGAGTACCCGCTCAGTCACCCCCGAGGACCAGAGGAGAGTCTGGAGACCCCAGCACCAGCACCACCATCGACCCGTACCCATAGGAGAGTCTTAAAAATATGTAATAAGCACGCGTAGCTACGCGAGAGAGTATTTAGTTTCTTTCTTTTTTTTTATGATTGGACAAGTGTTAGTTGCATGGTTGGATGTTTATCATTATGAATAATGTTTGATTTGGATCTTTGATATGATTGTGATGACTTGTGGGCATGTCCACGGTCATTTAGTTAAGGTTAAGGTTTAGGGATATTATGAATAAATAGTTGGGTTTCGTTTTATCATGCTGTCCATTCTGTATCTTTCAGAACAGTCTGTCTTTATCAGTTCATATTTCATAATCTAGATACTCAAAGGTCATGAAATTTTTATGGAGATAAGTAGACTTCAGCATCTTTCTTCTGGCTCTGGAATCACCTCAATAGCTATTACAAATTGTGAGATACAACTGTTGTAAGTCGAGGTTTCTGTGCTGTCAGGATTCCGGAACAGTACTTCTTATCGTCTGAGTTTGACTAAGTAAACGTTGGAATCTGAAAAAGTAATCTAAATGAAAGTTGTAGGGAATTTCATAAGCTTTCCAGAAAGGTATGCTACGCAATCATATGATAAACAGAGACTGAGATATGCTCGTTTTACAGCGCTGCTGCTATCCAACTCGCTGGAAAAATTCAGAACAAATATCTTCTTGCATACCCTACATATATCTCTTGTCTACACCTACTCTTGTTACACCAGTATCTTGTAAGAGTTATATGCTTGGACATGTGAGACTTATATGATGCCTCTACAGATGGTGAACACCAGGAGAAACAACCAGGGAGGCGAGGAACCGCCACCACCACCCCCAGTCTCCATGGAGCAGCTGATGATGATGCAGACCCAGTTGCTTCAGTAGATGGCCCAGAACATGCAGAACATGGGGCAAGGGAATGGAAATGCACCCCCTCATGTCAGGGATAAGAGGGGAGAGTTTCTGAAAGGACACCCACCTGTATTCAAGCACTCTGCCGATCCACTCCAAGCTGATGATTGGCTACGTGCCATTGAGAGGCAACTGGAGATTGCCCAATGTGATGATAGGGAGAAAGTTTTATATGCTTCTGGACAGTTGCAGGGAGCTGCACTGGATTGGTGGGACTCATTCTGCTTCGGCCGCACCGAAGCTAATCCCATCACTTGGGCTGAGTTCCGCAGTGCCTTTCGCACTCATCACGTGCCTACAGGACTAATGAAGCTGAAGAAGAAGGAGTTCTTGGCTCTCAAGCAGGGGGCATGACTGTTGCTGAATATCGTGACAAGTTTATACAATTGTCATGGTATGCACCTACTGAGGTAGACAAGGATGGAAAGAGGCAGGAGCTGTTTATGGAGGGCTTGAATGATGGTCTCCAGTACCAGCTGTTGTCCCATACCTTTGCTAACTTCCAGCAGCTGGTGGACAAAGCCTTAGTGATTGAGAACAAGCGCCGCCAGATGGAGGACAAGAAGAGAAAATTTCAGGGACAGCAATCTGGGAGCAACTCTCGCTTCCGTACCAACCCTCAACAAACTCAACCTCAGCAGCGCTATCAAGGTCAGACAGGTCTCAACCGCAACCAGCAGCAGCAGCGTGCACAGCAGCAGCAACAATAGTACAAGGCACCAACGCAGCGCCAGCAGCAACCCAACAATGTACCAGTGAGGAATAATGCCCCCAATGCTCCGTAGAGGAATGGCGCACTAAAAGCGCCAAATGCAGTTAATGACAACAAGTGCTTCAATTGTGGAGAGCCGGGACATTACTCTAATAGATGCCCCAAGAAGACTAACTCACAGCAAAACTACGTTCGGGGAAAGGTGAACCATGTTACTGCTGAAACAGCTCAGGAGGCACCGGATGTGGTGATCGGTACGTTTCCGGTCAACTCAAACTCAGCTATAGTACTTTTTGATTCTAGTGCTTCGCATTCCTTCATAACGTATACATTCATAAAGAAGCATGGTATTCCAGTAAGTGTTATGAAGAAACACATGTTAGTAAGCTCACCTGGTGGGGTAATGAAAGCAGAGTGGATATGCTTAGCTGCTAGTCTCAGCATAAGGGGGGTAGAATTTCAAGCAAATCTTGTAGTCATAAATTCCACCGGTATCGATGTCATCTTGGGTATGGATTGGCTAAGGTTGCAGAAAGCAGTTATTAATTGTGGTAATAGCTCGGTGAATCTTATCACTTCAACTGGAGAAGAAGTGGTGTTTGTGGCAACTCAGTCTGCTACAGAAATCTGTCGGGTTAATCAGTTGGAGGGCACAACCTTAGAAGATATAAGGATAGCAAATGAGTACCCGGATGTCTTTCCCGAGGAATTGCCAAGTATGCCACCTGACCGAGACATCGAGTTTATAATTGAACTTTTACCTGGAACTGCACCCATAGCTGAGAGACCCTATAGAATGGGAGTGAATGAATTAGCAGAACTTAAGAAACAACTAAGGGATTTGCTAGATAAGGGTTATGTTCAACCTAGTTCATCACCATGGGGTGCACCAGTACTGTTTGTAGAAAAGAAGGATGGTACACAAAGGATGTGCATAGACTACAGGTCACTTAATGAGGTCACAATTAAGAACAAGTACCCATTGCCTAGAATTGATGACCTATTTGACCAATTGAAAGGGGCTTGTGTGTTTTCCAAGATTGATCTTCGATCTGGATACCATCAGTTGAGGATAAGGCGTACTGACATCCCCAAGACCGCCTTTGTGACCCGCTATGGACTGTATGAGTTCACAGTCATGTCTTTTGGTCTGACTAATGCACCTGCCTACTTCATGTATTTGATGAACAAAGTATTCATGGAGTACCTTGATAAGTTTGTCGTCGTGTTCATTGATGACATACTAGTGTATTCTAAGAATGAAGAAGAACATGAAGGGCATTTGAGATTGGTGTTGCAAAAGCTTAGAGAACATCAACTTTATGCCAAGTTCAGCAAATGTGAGTTCTGGTTAAAAGAAGTATCTTTCCTTGGTCACATAATCTCTAATGGAGGAGTAGCAGTAGATCCCAAGAAGGTTAGAGATGTGTTGAGTTGGAAGCCACCTAAGGATGTTAGTGAGATTTGGAGTTTCCTGGGTATGGCTGGGTATTATAGGAGATTCATCGAGGGATTCTCTAAGTTAGCCAAGCCCATGACTGCGTTGTTGGAGAAGAATGCCAAATTTGTATGGACTAAACAATGCCAGGATAATTTTGAGGAGTTGAAGAAGAGACTGACTTCTGCTCCAGTGCTCATCTTACCTGATCTCACCAAAAGTTTCTCTATCTACTGTGATGCCTCACGGCAAGGTCTAGGAGGTGTTCTTATGCAAGAAGGCAGAGTTGTTGCCTACGCATCTAGACAGCTGAGAAAACATGAGCTAAATTATCTGACTCATGATCTGGAATTGGCAGCTGTGGTGCATGCTCTTAAGATATGGAGGCACTACCTGATTGGTCATAAGTGTGAGATTTATACGGACCATAAGAGTCTAAAGTATATATTCACATAGTCAGATCTGAATCTGAGGCAGTGAAGATGGCTCGAGTTAATTAAGGATTATGATTTGGATATTCACTATCACCCGGGAAAGGCTAATGTTGTAGCAGATGCCTTGAGTAGAAGGAGTTATGTGAACATGGCCTATACGACTCAACTACCTGAAGAGTTGTGTGAGGAGTTCAAATACTTGAATTTGGGTATTGTGGCCAACACCATGGAGTTAGAGGTAGAATCCACTCTAGAACAAGAGATTCATAAAGGACAGATGGGTGATGAGAGGATCAAGGATATTGCAGAGCGTGTAGTGATTGGTAAAGCCCCAGGATTCCATATGGATGATCAAGGGACAGTATGGTTCGGTAAAAGGATTTGTGTGCCAGAAGTAAAATCTATTAGGGAGTCTATCTTGAGGGAAGCTCATGACTCAGCCTATTCCATACACCCAGGAAGTACTAAAATGTATCTTGATCTTAAAGAGAGGTACTGGTGGTATGGACTAAAGAGAGACGTAGCAGAACATGTGGCGATATGTGACACGTGCCAAAGAGTGAAAGCAGAACATCAGAGGCCAGCAGGTTTACTACAGCCTATGAAGATACCCGAGTGGAAATGGGAAGAAGTTGGAATGGACTTTATAGTTGGATTACCCCATACACAGAAAGGATTTGACTCTATCTGGGTGATTGTTGACCGATTGACAAAAGTGGCCCATTTCATTCCGGTCAAGGTAACTTATTCGAGTGCAAAGTTAGCAGAGTTGTATATGGAAAGGATTGTATGTTTACATGGTGTACCAAAGAAGATTGTTTCGGATAGGGGTACACAGTTCACATCACATTTTTGGCAGAAATTGCATGAGCCAATGGATACGAAGTTGAACTTCAGCTCAGCTTACCATCCTCAAACAGATGGACAGACCAAAAGGACAAATCAGATCTTAGAGGATATGCTAAGAGCTTGTGCTCTGCAATATGGAACAAGTTGGGATAAGAGTTTACCTTATGCCGAATTCTCCTACAATAATAGCTACCAAAAGAGTCTTAAAATGGCACCGTTTGAGGCATTGTATGGCAGAAACTGCAGAACACCATTGTTTTGGTATCAAACGGGGGAAAGCCAAGTCTTTGGACCAGATGTTTTGCAACTGGCAGAAAAACAAGTGCAAACAATAAGGCAAAACCTAAAGGTTGCACAGTCCCGACAGAAAAGCTATGCGGACACGAGAAGAAGAGATTTGACATTTGAAATTGGTGACTTTGTCTATCTCAAAGTTTCACCTATGAAAGGAGTAAAGAGATTCCATACCAAGGGAAAGTTGTCACCTAGGTATGTGGGACCATTCAAGATCATTAACAGGAGAGGAGAAGTTGCCTACCAGCTAGAATTACCAGAGCAGCTCTCAGGTGTTCATGATGTCTTCCATGTGTCGCAACTTAAGAAATGTTTGAGAGTACCTGAGGAACAACTACCTTTGGAAGAACTGGATATCCGAGGGGATCTATCATACAAAGAGTATCCGGTGAAAATCCTAGAAACAGTGGAGAGAATCACAAGGAGTAAAATAATAAGAATGTGCAAGGTTCAGTGGAACAGACACTCAGTGGACGAGGCAACGTGGGAAAGAGAGGAAGATCTGAGAACTGACTATCCCAATCTCTTTGAACCATCCGAATCTCGAGGACGAGATTCATTCTAAGGGGGGTAGGTTTGTAACACCCAAAATTTTTACCACAAATTAGCAATTAATTCTTAGCATTTATTACATTTTCTAGGTATTTTTAACTTAGGCCAAATAATAAATATTGAATAAATAAAATAAACTATAAGTTTAGAAACTTGTTTGTTGCATTCATGCCGAGTCATATGGGTTTTGATTGAGTGTAGGGCTAGAAGATTTGAAATTTGTATTCAAAACTTATTTGAATTTGGCTTAAAAATGAGAATGGAGAAAATAGAATTTGATAAACTTTTGATTTGAAAAAAAGGGAGAAAGACACCTTCTGGCCTAGCTAGCCCGGCCCTTTTCCCCCTCCTCCTTCCGCTGGCCTGTCTCGGTGGCCCGCACCGCACGCGGCCCAGCTGGCCACCCGCGCGCGCGCACGCTTCGCTGCGGCCCGCTTCGCGCGACGGCACGCCGCTGCAGCCTGCTTGGCTTCACCCGCGTCGCTCGCCCTCTCTCTTTCTCTCTCGCTGCGCTCCGGCCCCACCGGTCAGCGCCCTTTTCCTCTTTCCTTTCTTCTTCCCCGAGCTTCCTTTTCTTCCCCCGGCGTTTTCCTTTCTTCGGCCGCCAATGGCGCGGCCATGCAGGGAAGGCCACCGCCGTCGCCCCCGCATGGCAGGTGACCGAATCCCCTGCTTCCCTTCCTTATTTCCGCGCACCACCCGGCCTATAAAACCCCGAGCCAACCCCGCCTTCTCTCCCCACCTTTGCCCGCTACCGAGAGCCGCCGCCGCCGGTGAGAGCTTTCCCCTTCCGAGCGCAAACGCCGACGCCAAGGCCACCCGAAGCTTCGCCGGATCTTCCCGTGCCCGTAGGTACATCCCATTTCGCATTTTGGCGCTATTTTGCCCGGCTACGCCCTCACCCGCGCTCTCTTTCTCTCTCCAGTTCGCGGCCGCCGTCGACGACCATCCTCGGAGCCTTCCCGGACACCACATTCCCCTCCAGGCGGCTCATAGTGAGCCCCTCCACCTTCCCGTGCCCTCGGATTTTGTTTTGGCACCCTAGGAAGCCATAGCCCAAGGTCCCGACGCACCGGCCATGGCGCCGCTGGCTTTTCTTTCTTCCCCGGTGAGCCACCGCCCGGATCTCACCCTGTGCCGTCCGATCATCAAGGAACGGTCCAGATCAGCTGTACCGGTTCGGTCCACAGCGGATCATGGACTCAGTCCACCGTGGCTGCGTCAGCGCCCACGTCAGCGCGCCCACGCCCGCGTGGTGCACCGCGCCCAATGAACAGCCGCCACGTGTCGACCCGTCAGCATCCCCAGTCAACCCGCAGTCAACATCCGGTCAGCCGTGCACGTTTTGCAGAAAAGCCCCCCGCTTTTTCCAGAAATCAACCCGCGGTCCAGTCCAGTTCAAACTAATTTTATTTAGTCCTGTTTTTATTCATTCAAGTCCCTGAAGTTTCCAGAAATAGTAAGCCCGGTCCAGATTTCATTTAAATTCAGATTTTTAATTATTTTAATTCGAAAATAGGTTAGTTTATTTACAGAATTGCCATTACATCTTATTTCGTGCATAACTTTCACGTTTTAAGTCCGATTTGAGTGATTCTTTCGCTCATGTGTTCGTAGAAATGTGTAGAACAGATCTATAAGCTTTTCAACATATGTTTTTACTGTTTGGTGTACTGTTCTAATAGAGTTCTATCTTGTATGCATGTAATGATTGGAATGATGCTTGATTTATGATTGGATCACGATTAGAGGGTGAGCCATTCGAGGTGACTGAGGACCCCCAGCAGGATCAGCAGTACTCCCAGGACGACTTTGAGGAAGGCAAGTGTACCAAAGGCCCCTTGTTACCTATGAACTACTACCACTTACATTCATGCATGAGTTTAATTTGAATTGCCTTTAAGGACTTTACCTAGATGATTCATTGTACCACATATCCTTGATACCTGGGTTTATTGGGTAGGCATTTTGGATAGATGCTGCGGCGCTTAACATGAAGTAATTGTTAAACATATTTAAAGACTATATGCAATGTGATAAAATGGAACTTTTTAGCAACAGATAGGGGGCTGGAGTACGGGGTTGAGTACTCTAGTGCCTCTCCATAAGGACTTTATCCTGAAGCGGCAACCCAGGAGGGACCGTACAACCCCGAGTGTCAAATGGCTCTGACTTTAACCTATTATCTAGTTTGTACTAGCTCGTCTGTAGCTCCAGTAAGGGGTAAGAGGGTATCTTTCCTTTTTCTGTAAGGGTGTGCACCGTGCTGCGATGCCCATGTGTGCCACTCCTTTGTAGCTACGATTTGTTAGTGCAACTAGCTAGGGTTTCATAGTGAAACTCTGCCACACTTCCTGGGAAGAGGTGTAGTGGGTCCTCGCGAACCCCGGCATTGGGAATCACGGCTCGGTGGGTAAAGGTGTACAATTTCTGCAGAAATAATTAACCTGTTATAACAGCCGTGCTCACGGATACGAGCGGTCTGGATCCTTCGAGATAGTGGTTACTGTGGATAATGGATGGTTGGGAATTGAGACAAAGCTGGATGATACTTTAATACCACTTGGGAATTGGGACTGTTCATTAAAGTAGTATTTCAGGTTGGCTAAAAATTGATCAACTAAAATTGCGAACCGTAGTCAAACAGTGTCAAGCCTATTTGAGCCTCATAGATCCCTTTGTTATACTTGCTAAGCATGGTGAGCTTACACTTGCTTTACATCA
>NW_027098094.1:0-21327 GCF_019320115.1 Miscanthus floridulus | reverse complement strand
CTGCTCCCCACGGCACCAGTCTCCTCAGCGTCGACCACCTCCCATTCCCGGGAAGTATCGTCGGAGGAGATCAATGACCTCCTCCGCCTCCCGGGCGCTCTCTCACAACAACGGCGGGCCCTAAACCATGGGCCCACCGAGGCCTCCGCCGCTTCATCTCCGCCTCCTACAAACGGCCTTGCCACCATCACGATGGCCTTGGTGATCTTGGGGGCCCCCCGGCCTCCACAATTATAGCCTCGACGGGTCTCGGGGGCTCCGGCCTCCGCCATCGGGGCCTCGTGGACTCATAACACCGACCGTGTCCACTGCTGTCTCGTCGTCTTGGGCGCCCTAGCCCCCGTCACCAACCTCAGCCTTGGAGACCCCGAGGCCTCTGCAACCAATGGGCACACCGGTCCCCTCTGACTCGAGAGCCTCGCCCTCACGGGGCGGAAGCACTCCCTCCCTCGTCTGTGTAGGGGTCGCCTCGTGGCCCCTCCTTGGGCGTCCGGCTCCTCGGTCGCCTCGCCGATGCCGTGCGGCGTTGAATAGCGGCTTGTGCCTCCGCCCCCAGTGGTGGAGGAGCCAGGCGCCTTGAGCGCCTAAGGGGCGCCAAGGGAAGCTCGTCCGTAGGTCCTTCCGACTAGGAAAAATACGTACAGGGTCAGCGCAGACCAAAAGTCGAATGGAAGGCGCTAGGACCCCTGCCAAATACACCTACCTTGAACAGGGCAGCAACAACGCTTCGCCACAGCAAACCTCGTCCGCAACGGCGGAGGCGGCGGTAAGAGGCATCGCCTCTGTGTCCATCGCAGCCGTGCCGGTCCTCAAAGGACCCGGAGCCCCTCGGTCCTCTGTGGGGGCGGTAGCGTCGCCTCCACCACCACTTGTTCCACCACCATCTCGCCGTCAAGCCCACCGGGATGGCGCGTTTGCCCAACGCCCGCGCCTCGGGCGTGTCTGGCCTCGCCCCAGAGCGGGCAATCACCGACCCTGGGTCCGCTTCTCCCTCCTCCTCCCAGGAGTGCCGGGCTGCTTGCCAACGCCCCGGGCACCACCCTCCACTACGTTAGGAAGGTGGTCCAGGGACCTCGCCCCACCTCTCCCTCGTCATCCCCGTCCGAGGCCTCCATCGACAGCGACGGCGACGGGGATTCCTCCAACGGAGACCATCCTTCCTTTATTGACGGCGGTGCTTATCCAGCTCCTCGCGCGTGAGGATTTGCTTCGTGCGCTTCACCCATCTTGGCGTCTTTTCCGTTCTTCTTCTACGTGTCGGCGTGCACCCGGTTGATCGCCCGCCGCCGCGTCCTCGGGGACGGGCGGCGGAGAGGAGCGCATGTCCCTCATCCCCTGTAGGAACGACAACCGCATAAGGAACAAGTGTAAGGAGACTGAGGAGGCTCGGAGGCTATAGCGGCACACGACTTACCAGCGAGAGGAACCCCCGACGGTCGCATCGCGAAGGGGGTCAAGTTGCCGCCCCTCAGCTTCGCCTCTACCGTCTCCCCACCCTACGAAGAATTTCCTCGTCGGAAAGGGCGGAGGAGGACATCCGGATGCCCTCAATGGGCTTCACCCCGGCTTCATCTCGAACAGCCGCCGCCGCCGCCGAGCCATCAGCGGCAGCACCCTCCGGTGGTGGAAGGCAGCCACGACCACAGCCAACAAGTGAGGCCATGGCCCCGTAGCCTCGCCAGCCCCTCTAAAGCGGCTGCAGCTTGGGCTGGTCGTCCTTCGGGACGCCGTACTTCCATCTCTCTGGGCAGCTCCCCACAATCCACCTAGTGTAAGGGGAAGTCCTCCGTCATCATTACAAAGGTAGAACCAGCTCGTGTACCACCCGGCGGTTGGAGGACGCGAGCTGGGCCGGGATGTAGATGTGCTGGCGGTCCTGGCGCACTTGGAGATGCAGCCGCCGACCCTCATCGCCTTCCTCATACCCGACGTGCCCGTCGGCTTGGTGTTTGCCCCGCCTGAAATAGGTGGAGCCACAACTCCCAATGGGGAGCAATCCCCAAGTACCCCCTCGTAGACGGCAACAAAGATAGGCGCCTAAGCAATGGAGTTGGGATTGAAGTTTATGGAGCTCCACGCCGTAGTAGTACGGGAGCGCCCGCATGAACAGACCCGCCGGGCGCCGAGGCTGCACTCGTGAAAGGAGATGAAGCTCACGACATAGCCATCGTGAGGCCTCGGCTCTGGCTCACCGTACGGAGCAATCCACTCCGGCCTGGTGGGGTCCATCACCGGGCGAAGGAGTCCACCGTCGACAAGCGACTAAAGCATCTCCTCGGTAACATCCGACAGATCCTAGGGGTCCACCTCGACAATGACGATGTCGCCGGGCATGAGTACGACGGAAGGTCAGATGCGGCTGTGAGTTTTCCTCTCCCACGCTCTCGCTTTTTCTCGCTCACTCCTGGCTCACTCTTCTCCCTTCTTCTCCCCGTCACCTGCTGCTCTAGCGATGGCTTGATGGAGGCAGGCTAACGCAGGTAAGATAAGGTGAGGAGGGGCGAGACTCTTCGAGTATTTATGCAAGGGGAAGGTGAAACGAATGGGCGACGAAATCGGGGAAGTTTTCCCCCCGATCCGGCGGTTAACCACGAGCCGATTCTGCCGCCCACGCACCCACTTCTTTCTCATTAATTGCGGGGATAGTTATGTCCCATCCACCACGTCACGCTCGGCCACTACAGCAGCAGCAGCATCGCTTCGCCTCCCTAGGAAACCACCTCAAAAGGCGCGCCACCCGCTGCCAAGCCAATAGGGAAGTTATTCCCCCTGGCCTATTCCTTTCAGATGAAGGAACCAGGCTCTAAGCCTATTACGGTCCAGGGGTTCGAAGGCTGGGTCCCAAGGGGTTTCGACAGCCGCCCTAGGACAACAGATCAGGGACGCCGCGGGCGAGCCTATACAGGGCTGAGGCCCAAGCAAGCGAAACGCTTGGGATGCCCTAAGTTGTGTCCGAGACTGGCAGGGGGTCTCCGAATGGGATCCCACCGTAGGGAGGCACCGAGCCACCGAGGCCCAGCGAACAGCCTCGGCACCCACTAGAGAAACCCTCCGGTACTCTTGGAGTGCGTCTCCGGACCGCTAGCCGACCCTTAGCAAACGGGGTTCAGGCCTCCACTCGGACTACCCGATAATAGCTCACCGGAAGTGCCACCGCTCGTGCCCACCGAGGGTAGCGAGGCACATTCCACCCCTCCTTCCGAGCGAAAAGGAAGCATGAGGGTCGTACAAAAAGTCAGGGGAACCCCCGATGGCCTTCTCGCTCTATGTAGAGGCTAAGGGGCTCTTCCTGCAACCTTGCCGAGACCCAGTGACCTCGGCTCGCACTCGAAGGGGCTCGACAAAACAAAACCTCCTTCTGAGCGAAAAAAGCGTGAGGGTCATACAAAAAGACAGGGAGCTCCTGATGGCCCTCTCGCCCTAGGCAGAGCTAGGGGCTCTTCCTGTAGATATGCCGAGACCCCACGACCCGGTTCGCGCCCAAAGGGGCCTCGGCAAACAAACCCTCACGTGCGAGGGGCGTATAAAAAGCCAGGGGAACTCCCGACGGCCCTCCTCTCCGCGCAGCTAGGGGGCTCTCCCTGCAACCTTGCCGAGACCAGCGGCTTTGGCTCGCGCCAGAATGGGCTCGGCAAACAAACCCTCCGTCCAAACAAAAAGGACATGTGAGGGTCGGATGAAAAAGCCAGGGGACCCATGACCACCCTCTTGCTCTAGGCGGAGGCTCGGGGGCTCCTCCTGCACCCAAGACAAAGACAAACGGCCTCAGTCCACGCTAGAAGTTTCGTTACAAATACGATAAAGGGCACCGAGCCCGTTATGGTCTAGGGGTTCGAAGGCTGGTCCTCCAGAGTTTCGATAGCCGCCCCAGGGCAACAGAGTCAGGGACAACCTTAGGGTGAGCCCACTGGCTGAGGCCGAGCGAACAATCGCTCAGGGCACCCTAAGTCGTGTCCAAGACCGGCAGGGAAGTCTCCGAATGGGATCCCACCGTAGGGAGGCACCGAGCCACCAAGGCCCAGCAAACGGCCTCGGCACCCACTAGAGAACCCTCTTGTACTCTTGGAGTGTGTCTCTAGACCGCTAGCCGTCCCCTAGCGAACGGGTACGGGCCTCCACTCGGACTCACCCGATAACAGCTCACCAGAAGTGCCCACGCTCGTGCCCATCGAGGGTAGCCTAGCACATTCCACCCCTCCTTCCGAGCGAAAAGGAATCATGAGGGTCGTACCCAAAGTCAGGGAGACCCCTGACGGACCTCTCGCTCCGTGTGGAGGCTAGAGGGCTTTTCCTGCAGCCTCACCGAGACCCCCGCGACCCGAACTTGCGCTTGTGGGCTCGGCAAATGCAATAAAACTCCTCGCTCAAATGCGAAACGAAAAAAAGCCCTGGAGGAGGAACTCCACTCCTCCAGGGCCTCGGGGGCTACACCCGGCGGTGCGCTCGCGCGCTCCCACACCCGAAACCTCAAGAAACAAAAACCCAATTCCTACGGGAGCGGCTATAAACCAAGCCTCGGCAAACCCCCAGGAGAGTGCACGCACTCCTCCGGGGGCTCGGGGGCTACTGTCAGGTACCGTAGAACCGGGTACCCCGAGCAAATATCAAAAGGGTCACTTGAATCCCATCAAAAAGCAAGCTAGAAGCTAAGCCGTAGGCTCCTCATCGGCTACGTCCGAGCCTACCAGGCTCTCTGCCCCGCCTCGAGCCTCGCACAGGAGGTCTCGGCGTCCTGACGCAATCTCCACCTCGTGCGAGGCCTTTCACGGAAGGCCTCGGTAGGGAGCGCAATCTCCAACTCGTGCGAGGCCTCTCACGGAAGGCCTCGGCAAGGAGTCCGATCTCCGTCTCGCATGAGGCATCATTCTCCGTATCGCTCGAGGCCGGTTCGTCCATAGCCCATCGCCCCCCGCCTCGACCGACCCTCCCGACAGCATGTCGTGTCCCATTAATACGCCAACCACTCCTGCAATCTTAGCCGGACGATGGCTCGACACCGCAGAATGGCCGACGGGACCTAAGGTCGCATCAGCGCCATACCAGCTGGGACAGGGCACGGCGGGGATTATCGGCCACTGTGTTCTGACGCTGTGCCCACGATCAGCGCCCACGCTACACTGTGCCCCGTGATCCCTGCCTCGAAAACAACATTGCACGGACAACTTGGCCTGGGTCATCACCGCCTCCAAGCCAGTGCACCAGATCAGTCGCCCTCTCGGTGCCTCGGCACTGTGCACCAAGGTCTCGGCTATCTCGGGGTTCGTGTCCGCCAAGACCCCCCACTGCGGTGCAGCCTCAGCACCGACCGAGCCTCGGTCTCGTGCACAGTCAATCCACAGCGATCCGCACCCCGACCGCCACACCTGCTCTGAGGCGGCCCAGGAGCTCCCATGACGCACAGGGATGGATGTGACCAGCATGTCGCCCCAGCGCTCCAAGGACGGACCACTCCGACGACCGCGCCACCACAGGAGCAGGCTACAGGGCCCGGACACGCCGCCTCTGTTCACACGACACCGTATAGTTAGCTCATGTACCGTCCTTGTCCTCCCTTCAGGCTATAAAAGGAGAGGACTTGGGCCATTTTAAAGGGACTCACAGAGAGAACAACACACACACACATACTCATCCCAGCCGCCTGAGAGCAACGTCTAAAGCGGCCCACACGACACCTCGCTGAGACCTGGGACTAGCTCCCTCTCTCACCCAGCTTGTAACCCCCTACTACAAGCACCTCGGTGCAAGGAATACAAGATCGATCTCTCAGACTAGATGTAGGGCACCGATTGCCTGAACTAGTATAAACCTTGTGTCTCTTTGTATCACCATCTGGAATTGGGAACACGCAGGATAAATTCACTAGTTGGTTGAGGACCCCCCGGTCCGAAACACCGACACATATGAAACAACAAGTAAAAAGGTTTTAAAGATGTTCTACACATCGCTACGAACACAGACACGAAAAGCACGCTAATCGGAACTATGGTTGTAAAGAAACGACTACAGGGTTTATATTATAAAAGAAAAGAGAAGACTATAAGCTTCATTTATGTTAATTAGGAAAAATTATGTGAGTAGCATTAATTTAGATTAAACAAATCATATTTATACTTAAAAACTAGGTTGAAGCTAATCATATTTTATTTATAAATATTTTGATATCATTTATGCCAATTCAACTTTAACTTGCCAATACAAACTGACATGTGAGAACATCTAATCAAATTTGATATGTGTGTTTAGACTAAACATATTATAATTTAGAAACATATTTATGTTAGCAACGTAGTCATGTTAAAACTTATTTGCAAAAGAGCATTGTATATAATTCTGTTGCTTTTATTTATAAAAAATAGTTGCATGCATATTAATCAAATTAATATTTAAGCATATATATGGAAAGTCACTTGACATGAAAAAACGATGACACTAGCATGTAGATCACATCGATACGAATCCAACGTAATTGGAACGACTCAAAACGAACTTAAACGAATATACGACGATGATATTATGAACTGGTGGTAATTTCGTAATTACCTCATCTTCATCATTTGGCCTCATGTACAGCCACCACACGGCCATAAGGGATGGCAATGGGTAAATCCACATCGGGTATGGCCACCTCAGACCCATCCCCACCATAAAAATTTGGTACCGCCAGAATACCCATACCCGTCATGGGTGGGGAATTTTCTCCAGACCCATACCCGGCCGGATAAATCATACCCATTGGGTCACCCGTACCCGCCAACATTTATTCACGCACATAAAAATCAACAATCAACAGCAACCACCACTAACCAGAGCACATAAAATTAGACAAATAATAGCATATAATAATATCTTCTACAAATTAAGATTCATTTCCATTTAGTTTCTCCTCTACATTAGTCATGATTAATGTAGAAGTTACTGATTATAGATATGGGTTTTTGGGAACTTTCAAGTGGAGTATTGGACTCGTTGACTCCAGAACAAGTGATGCACTGCAACACTGAAGAAGAGTGTAGCCATCTTGCAAGTACCCTACCTCTTGTTGAAGCAGCATTGCTTGAATGGGCCATCAATCTAATGACAGATGTGGTGGAAAATGAAAGCTACAACAAGATGAATGCTCGTAACATTGCTATGGTTTTTGCACCAAATATGACCAAGGTTACTAGCAAGCATATTTGTTCTTCGCTACCTACATTACTTTTCAGAATCTGTAGTCTAACCACGGAGCATTGATCTCTTTTAGATGGCCAGGGTATTTTCACCCATGGGTAAACGGTTTACGGGGACTGTTGGAACATACCCATACCCGCGTACCCGATGGGTGAAGGGTTTGGTTCATTTATGTACCCATGGGGTAGTGTGTTTAATCCATATTTAGACCCCTAATGGAGTAAATACCCGTTGGGTATCGGGTCGCGGGTCCCCATTGCCATCTTTACACGGGCATGTGAAAGCTCTAGTTTGGTTTTGGTGAATTGATGAACCCCTAAGTGCTAACCTAATTTATCAAGTGATCATAAGATAGGCAGCATATTCCAAGTGGTGAAGCAAATGAAGATCATGACATGATGATGGTGATGCCATGGTGATGATCAAGTGCTTGGACTTGAAAAGAAGAAAGCGAAAAACAAAAGGCTCAAGGCAAAGGTATAAATGGTAGGAGCTATTTTATTTTGGTGATCAAGACACTTAGAGAGTATGATCACATTTAGGTTCGATAGCCGTACTATTAAGAGGGGTGAACTCGTATTGAAATGCGGTTATCAAAGTGCCACTAGATGCTCTAACTCATTTGCATATGCATTTAGGATCTAGTAGAGTGCTAACACCCTTGAAAATGTTTGTCAAAATATGCAACACATGTGCACAAGGTGATACACTTGGTGGTTGGCACATTTGAGCAAGGGTTAGAAACTTCACCGGCGGAGTGTCCGCCTGTAGAGTGTGGACAAGTCCGACGGTGCCACCGGCACCCTAAACTTAGGTGAACGTGGTCACTGTAAGTGACTGGATGCTGGTCTCTGAAGGACACGCGCGTCTGGTCAGTAGCAGCAGAAGAAGCACAGCGTCGGTCATCGACCGGACGCTGGCTCTTGAAATGACCGGACGCTGGCTGGCTGCGTCTGGTCACACTGATATGGTCATGCACAGGGGAAACACCAAGTGACCGGATGCTGGGTGAGTCCGGTCGAGCATGACCGGACGCGTCTGGTCGTGAAAAAATCGTCTCTGGATGCTCACTGGAAACACCGGACGCTAAGGTCCAGCATCCGGTCACTTCACAGCAGCGCATTCCGTCATCACTTGACCGTTGAGATTGGGCGATCAACATTTAAAGAGAGGGGACACGTGGCACGCATCGCGTGACCGGACACTGAGGTCCAGCCTCCGGTCAATATGATCGGAGCATCCGGTCACCTCGTGTTGTGCCCAGTGAAGGGGTACAACGGCTCTATTTCGTGGGGGCTTCTATTTAAGCCCCATGGCTGGCTCAAGCTCACTCTCTTGGCCATTTGTATTGACATAGCAACCTTGTGAGCTTAGCCAAGCCCTCCCACTCATCTCTATCATTGATTCATCATCTTTGTGAGATTGGGAGAGAATCCAATTGCATTGCTTGAGTGTTTGCATCTAGAGGCACTTGATGTTCATCTTTCGCTGTGGGATTCGCTTATTACTCTTGGTGGTTGCTGCCACCTAGATAGCTTGGAGCAGTGAGGATCATCGAGCGAAGGGTGGTGATTGTCTCCAGCTTCGATCATGGTGATTGTGAGGGGTTCTTGACCTTTCCCCGGTGGAGAGCCAAAAGGTACTTTAGTAAATTGCTCATGGCTTGTGTGATCCTCATCTTGTGTTGGTTGTGCGGCACCCTATTGAGGGTTTGGCGTGTGATGCCAATTAGCGCGTGAACCTCCAAGTGAGTGAATCGCCACAACGAGGACTAGCTTGCCGGCAAGCAAGTGAACCTCGGTAAAAAAATCATTGTGTCATCATTTGATTCCGATGTGATTGGTCTTCATTAGTATTCATTCTTGTGATTGATTGGTCCACTCCTCAACTCGGCGGTATAATCATCTTTCTCACTCTCTTTACATTACCGCAAACTAGTTATCAAGCTCTTTAGTGTAGCCCATAATGGCCAAGCAAATCCACCAGCTTGGAGATCAAGATACAACAAGGATATCCGGCATCATCATATCAGACAATTGGAGGAAATCAATCTGTTATACATTCCATGTAACCGACTAGGAATCCAATCTATAGCCGATTGCACCCATTGTAACCCTACCCCCCCTAAGCTATATAAAGGGAGGTAGGGACACCGCGATCGGTATCCCATCTACTGCATTCTAGCGCATAGTTGGTAGGATCAACAGACCTTGTAGTCGAGCATACGAATACAAAGAAGCAGCATCACCCCAAACTGGAATAGGGCGCCATGAGCTTGAACCAGTATAAATCTTGTGTCTCGTGTGCTACCATCTGATTCATCGTACGTGATTAGTTGCAAGGTATTGTGGGAGCTAAAACTTCCGACACAATGCAAGAGTATTTTTCATCATAGCCTATTTTTAGACGTTTTAGATGGATTCATTCATATGACATTGAGAGTAAGAGGGGGTGTTAGCATGCAATTGATTATGGTGGTTTCTCTCTTTAGAAATACGAGAAATACAAGTTTGAGGGGTTTGTTGGTGCCTCAGCTCGTCACGTGGAACGGGCCCGCTCACGCGTAGCACTTCTCTTACACTTCTGTCCTCAGTTCATGTAAAAGGGTTAACCTAATGGTGCTACATATGGAATGACAAGGATTATAAGCTTGCCTTCACCCTTCTAAATTTCTAAGGTTGTACTAAACCCACCAACTACAACCACACATTGGCCTCATAGGCCAACTTAACTACTAATATAGGTCTCTAACGAGACAGTGAAAGCCCTATGTTTAGTTTTTGTAATTCAGACAACTAGTTGACTAACCTTTTAATTTGCTATGTCTTGATAAGCTAGGTTAGGTCCGCATCGAGGAGGTGAGCAAGGCTTGGAGATGGATGAAGGGTGATCAATCCAATTGGAACAAGCTCACACTTGCAAAAGAACAAAGAGAAAAACAAAACCCCTTGTTGAATTGATGGCAAAAGTATATGCTAGGGATTCTTGTTTTGCTGGTCGAGACACAATAGAGTGTGTGGTCGGATTTAGGATAGATAGCCGTACTATTAAGAGGGGAGCTCTAAAGCTTAATTGGTTATCTAAGTGCCACTAGGTGTTAAATGACTTTGCATATGCATTAGACCTACTGACGCGGTGAGATGCAAGTGAAAATCGTTTGAAAATATTTGAGAATGCTAACTCAGGGCCAAAGGAGTTGTTGTTATGTTGGACAACATTTGAGAGTTAGTGCATTTGAAAAAGGGTTTCAAATGTATATATGCAACAATGATATTAGCATGCAAAACTTAGATGGTGGAAATATTTCATACTATAGATGGATTTGGAAACTGTGGAACGGACATATTTGGCGGTGCTACGAATGGCAGAGCGTCTGGGTGGAAACCTGGTTGCCGTGGCAGGGCAAGTCTACCTCCATTCATCATACCTGATAAAACTAAAAAAGCTTCCAAATAAATATAGAACCCCATATAAATGTTATGTAATATATGAGAGAAACATATATAAGATGTGCCAAGATACATATGTGACAAGTAAACTTAAACATATTGCCACCATTTTGCTACTTGTTGACACATAATTTATTTTAATGATTATTAGCTGCCAGCAAGAACTAAAGCTGCTTACAAAGATCTAGAAATCACTACAAATGTTTTAAGGTTACGTAGAAGTGATGTTACGTAGAAATGACGTATAAATAAAAATAAACTTCACTATTATTATTCCTAATTAAAAAACCACAAATTTCTCTATTTATTTTTGAACCATGAAATGAGATACATTAACAATAAAAGATTAGAATATGAAGTTGCTAACCTTTAGAAAGTAGAGTGGATGGAAGAATGAAGATCTTCTCAAGAGCTAGCCGAGAGCAAGAACTTGCTCTCCTGAAGCAAAAACACACACAGCCGAGAGCAATAATTATACTAGATCACTACTACACACCTCTGTAGGGGCGGCTCTAGAGGCTTTGTAGGGGTGGTTTACCCAGCCACCCCTACCCAAGCGCCTCTATCAATGATTTGAAGGGGCAGTTCCCAAGCTGCCCCTACAAATCGATTTGTAGGGGCAGCTAAAAAATGAGCCGTCCCTACAAATCTATTTTCCAGAATTTTAAATCTAGGCAAAAAAAATAGCAAAAACTCTTTTTAATACCATAAGGCCCCACCGGGTAGCCACACGCACGTAAGTCGGACATTCTTTCGAGTGTTTCGCGGTGGCTAGGGTTCGAACCTGCGACCTTAGCCTCGCGCATTTCCGCCCTAACCGCTGCACTTCACACTCGCTTGTGTCTATAATAGATATTCCTTCTCATATTATACTCAACCAAACTTAAAATGAGTGTTTGGGACTCTAAACGAATTCAAATTAAAAAGTAGTCAACTATAAAGTTGTTTAAATTTTGAGATGTACAACTTTCGCTTTTACTATTTCTCCATCCGAGGTTGTTTGAAAAATTCCAATTTTAAATGTGAGAAATTCAAACATACTTTTCCTTGACAAGATGAATTCAAATGAAAAAGTGGTCAACTACAAAGTTGTATAGCTTTTTGAGATCTACAACTTTCATTTTTGCCGTTTCTCCATCCGAGGTCATTTAAAAATTTTAAATTTCAAATGTGTGAAATACAAACATAGTTTCCCTAGATAAGATGATTTAAAATGAAAAGGTTTTCAACTACAAAGTTGTATAACTTTTTGAGATCTACAACTCTTGTTTTGGTTGTCTCTCCATCTGAGGTCATTTGAAAAATTCTAATTTCAAATATGAGAAATTCAAATGTAGTTTTCCTTGACAAGATGATTTCAAATAAAAACGTTTCCAACACCAAAGTTCTATAACTTTTCAAGATCTACAACTTTTGTTTAGGTCGTTTCTCCATCCGAGGATGTTTGGAAAATTTGAATTTCCATAATTTTTACTATTCGGCGTCCATTTGTATGGGCGCCTCTAGATCCAACCGCCCCTACAAATCAGCAGCCCCAATAAATGGATTTGTAGGGGCGACTCATTTGGAAACCATTTGTAGGGACGCTTTTTTTATTGAGCCGCCCATACAAAAAGAAGGAAGCGTTGCTACAGATCTTTTTTGTTGTAGTGGATGGCTCGGGCTGGGGCGACCAAGGAGCTGGATATATAGCATGGACATTTTTTAGTCCCGGTTGGTGGCAAGACTAAAAGCTCATCCTCTAGTCCCTGTTGGAGCCACGAAGTAGGACTACAGAGCCGTGGGACATTTAGTCCCAGTTGGTGGCTCCAACTGGCACTAGAGGATGAATTTAGTCCCGGTCGGAGCTACTATCACACCCGATTTTAAGGATAAAATGGGATGCAAAATCTTATGTGCGCCCAGAGATCAGTCACACAGATAAGCCGACAAATTATAAATAGTATCATCACAAGTTCTTATTACATCACGAATAATAAGACATAGTTTTCACATAAATATAGCAAAAGTATAAAGAAAAGTCTCTCACGGAAGCCCCATATCACAGGGATGTCAACTAGTTGACCACAAGTCTAGTAATCCTCAGGAAAGTCGTCATTACCATAGCCATCTGTTACCCATCTGAGATTTTTATCCAAATAATGAAAATAAACAAGCGTAAGTACATGCCGTACTCAACAAGTGTAACATGGGGTTCATAAGGCTGAAAATGCTTGACACAGGTTTGACAGCATTAAGCTTTTAGTTGTCACAATTTTTAGCATAAGAGTAGCAACAAATTGTTTCAATCCCAAAGTAAAACACATGATCAATGTAAACATGAATAATGAATAGCATAAACAGATAATTCTTAGTGATCATCTATTCCATAAATGTTCTAAGGTCGCTCATGACTGTGAGCACGGCTGATATACCAGTTTTACACTCTGCAGAGGTTGTACACTTTCACTGTGAGTCGTGATACCCATATGCTCGGGTTTATAACTCCCAAAACACTTCCAAGGTGAGCAGGTAGGGGTCACTATGAAGCATTTCAAAGGTTCATCTAACAAGTTAGAGCCGCTAAGTTTCTGTGGTCTGCGAATGTAGGGCTCCCCTTTCGATAGGCACAATGACGCGTAGCCTATACACTGACGGACAGAGGCCGCACTATGTCCAACCCAGAACGCACCCCTCTTGCGCCATAAAGGTAACCTCTAACAAGCTAGAAAAGGTCCTCATACTGAGCTAAAGCCAGAGCCATGTAGCTCTCACAATTGTACTTTAAGTCCTGGATGATCACTTACAGATAAGTCCTTACGAAGAGGAATCTGAAACATTTAGAAAGTAGCTAAACACTCCAGACCCCTGTTTCCAAGTTGCTAAAAGCTATAGATTAGAACAGTACACCAATCAACATAAAATTAAGATGAAAAGTTTGTAAAATGAATCTACGTCTCGCTACGATCACATAGACGCGAAGATCACAAAAATCGGAGCTAAAACGAAAAAGTTATGATTTAAACAAGATTTTTTTTAGTAAAATAATAGATTAAATCTAACCTCAAATTTGATGAGTTGAAAACATACCTAACAGTAGTATGAACATGTAGTTTATGAAATTATGAACTAACGCAAGCTGAACGGATCAAATCGGAGTTAAAACGGAGATTTTACGACTAAAACAAGATTAGTGGCAAAACTGTAAATAGGTAAAAACGTATTTTGGATCTAAACCAAAGAAACTACGCTTTCTAAAGAAGAAAATGTATTCTGGGAAGGTTCTATGGACTGCGGGTTAGGTTATTCAAGAGCCGAGGGTCTCTTAAGAAAAAACACAGGGACGACAGGTTAAGACTCAAATAATTGTAATGACCTTTTAACAAAAATGCCAACGAAGGGGTATGTTCGAATCCTGGCCCTTGGTCTTAGATTGGATGGATGGAAGGGACTGGCGTGGCCGGCCGGAACAGGACCGAGCGTGGTGGTCCTCCATGGACAACGACGAGAAGCTCGCCGGTGTGCGCAGTTTAGGGCCTACGGACCACCACTTGGCGAACCAAGAGCACGAGGAGAGAGAGCTGAAGGAGAACTCACCAAGACCGAAAACAAGGGCGGGGGACCGACGACAGCGCGCCAGCTGCTTGAACCCGACGGCGGCGGCGCTAGGGCTACGACAGCTGCGAGCTCTAGGCGAGGCGGACGGCTTGCTCTAGGGTTAGGTAGGGGAGCGGCGCGGGCACGGGCGCTATTTATGATGCGGCTGGCTTGCAGCGCACGCCTGGACGCGGCGTAGACGACGTGGACTCGGCGGCGACGGCGGCGGTTGTGTCCGGCTCGGACACGAGCGCGAGGTGGAAGACAGTGACCCTGACAGGATGGGCCCACCTATCGGCGAGAGGAGAGAGGGCGCGACAGAGGAACGGCGCGGGTGACCGTGCGGGGCTGCACTGGGCTGGGCCGCCAGCTGGACTTCGCCCGCGGGAAGAAGAGGGGAAGGCCGAGCGGGGCGGCTGCGCCGGCGGGGAGAGCAGGCCGACCGGGCCGAAAACCAGGGAGGGAGGAAGTTTTCCTTTCTCATTTTCTAAACTAATTTTCCAAACAAATTTGAAATGCAAATTCAAATAAACTTGAAGTTTGATTTCAAACCACACAATACAAAAATGATATGTAGCAGCATGTATGCACATACATGTATGTAGACCTATATTTGATTTTAATTAGAACAAAATTATTATTTTCCTAAATTCAAATGCTCACAAAAATGTATAATTAAATTATTTTCTCCTATTTTAAAATTATGCAAATTTTAGGGTGTTATAGCTACCAACCGGAACTAAAGTCCCCTGCCCAACGTCTAGCGTCTAGGGACTTTAGTCCCCGTTGGTGGCTCCAACCAGGACTACTGCTCCCTTTAGTCTCAGGCCGAATTCTGGTCAGTATTAAAGGTAAAAACCAAATGTCTGTTCTCTACTAGTGAATGCATCAATGGAAAGTCCCTAGAATTGCAACCGAAATTAATTTTTAGTCTCAATAATAGTACAAACCCATAGGGGTCTGTTCGGTTACTTGTCTCACGTAGCTTGGCTCGCATGAGTTCTGCTAGGCTCAGCTGAGCCAGGCTGAACTCATACAAGGTCCTTTTGTTTGGTTGTTCGTATTTAGCCATACTGGCTCAGTAGATACGATGCTTAGTTGTCAGTTTGAGAATATGTCCAATTAGATAAAATGTGCAAGACAAAATTGGTTATTATATTTATCATATATAAGTGTGTTTTAGTAGTCTTAATTTTCCTTATTAGGCCTTAATTAGCTTAAATGCACTAAAATTGCTTAATATAAACTAATTATGAACTAATCACATCGTTAGCTAGGATCCACCTCGCATCCAGCGAGCCAAGCCTGCGAGAAATGAAAATGAAACTCGTTTCTCGGGAGCCAGGCTGAGGGAGCTCTTTTGCATCCCATGGGACAGGCTCAGGCCTTTGTTCTGCTAACCAAACAACTACATCCCATGAGCCTGGCACGCGGCCTTATACAGACAACCAAACAGACCCTAGAGTACTAGCTTCATATTACGAGCTATTTGTTTGGGTGAGAAACCTTTCATTCATAGCTTTGCAATATAAAGGCCACCTTAATATATCATAAGCTTTTTCCAAGTCAATCTTCAAAATAACAACATTTTGTTTTTTTTTGGTGCAGCTAGCTCATGAAATATCTCATGTAAGACGATGATATAGCCTGAAGGATGTCGCATCCTCGCATGAAGGTTATTTGAGTTTTTTCACCAAACTTAATCTATTGGTGGCCAACCTTAGTCAAAATTTTGAATCTGAAATTTAAAAGGCAAATGAGCATGTATTGCTGAATTTGGTTTGCTTCATGAACTTTTGGGATCAAAGTTAGAACTCACAACACCAAAATTTGAATTGGAGTATGCAATAGCCACACCAATGTTTAAATGAGCACCCACTACAGTCTCATCATGAGCCAAAGTCGTTATATATTGTCACGCACGACGTCTTCTAGCAGCAGCGTTGAACTTCGTTGTAATGTTTCACAAGCCCCTATAGAACAAAAGCTGGCAGTTGCCATCGATCCAATCTCCATATTTGAAATTTTGAATGGATCCTCATTGATAAGTCCCATCTAGGGATGAAAACGGTACGAAAATATTCCGAACCGAACCACATCGTTTTCTACATTTGAACCGATCGATTTCGCATTTTTGGACAAATTCGAATTCGGTTTGAAATTCGACTATCAAATTCGAAAATGGAACGAAAACGGTTTAGCTTTTTTCGACCGTTTTCTACTTTTCTACGTTTAATTCGAGTGTACCATTTTCTAATTTCGGTTTAAACCAATTTGGTCCACTACGCAGTACGCACAGCACAGTCCCACAAAGCCCACTCTACAGCCCAGCCCAATGACAACATAATCTCCTCAGTCCTCCACTCCTCCGACTCCTCCCTGGACCCTATCCCTCCCTGCTCCCTACCGGCACCCCTAATCCCTCCGTATCCCCTATCCACGCTGCGCGCGCGTGGCGACGGGCGACGCGACCGCGACCACGACGGCCGCGCCTCCACCCGACCCATCCCACTCCCCAGTCCCCAGCCCGCCAGCGCCACTAGCCGCCACCCAACCGCGAGGCAGCGCCGCCACCCCGGCCATCATGGCACCCACTGGAGCTGGAGAAGGGGTTCTGCTCCTAACGAAGATCAAGGGCAAGTCCAAGACCAAGAGCGTGTGCCACCTTCTAGCGCCGCCGGCAGCATCGGTAGCGGCACCGGCAGCAACGGCTTCTCCAGCAGCAGGCACTAATTTGGGACCAAATTATTGGTTTCTTCAATTAAAAGGAAGGCATACCGGTCCAAAGTTGTCTGAGTCATTCACTGAAGTTATGGTTAAATGGTACATTGAAAATAGACTGTTTGCTTTGACTTTGGCTAATGCGTTCAAATGAAGTGGCTGTCAACGATATAATTTCATATCTGAAAGAGAATGCTAATAGTTCCCTAGTTTGTGATGGGATGGTTTTTCATGTTCGATGTGCCTGCCATATTCTCAATTTGGTTGCTAGAGATGGGTTGAAAGTCATTTCAGGAACAATCAGCAAGGTCAAATCACTTGTCCTAGTTGTGAAAGGGTCTCCATTGCAGTGGGAAGAGCTTATGATGCGTGCCACCGAAGCTGGGTTGGATACAAAGAGGGGTATCTTGATGGATGTTTCAACCAGGTGGAATTCTACTACCTAATGCTGAGAGTGCCTTGTACTACAAGGATGCATTTATTTGGCCGAAGTCTTCAATCGCCTTAGGTATGCCAAGATTTCTCCATCTTTTGCTGAATGGGACAATGCATTGACAATTTATGGTTGCTTGAAGAAATTTTATGATCTCACTAAAATTCTATTTGGCACTTCATATCCTACTGCAAACTTATTTTATAGAGGTTTCTGTGATATAAAGCTCTGCTTGACGATGGTGCTGTAGTGTAGATGCTACAATTAGAGATATGGCAATTGCTATGAATGACAAATTTGACAAATATTGGCAGTAGTCCAACATTGCTTAGCTGTAGCCTGTTTTCTTGATCCTAGGTATAAGAAAAGGCTGATAAGTACTACATGAAGAAGTTCTATGGTGATCATTATCAAGTTGAACTTGATGAGTTTGTTATGTGGTAAAGAAACTGTACAACTTTATGTTAATTCTGCTCCTGCATCATCAAAGAAAAATAGTAAAGGGGCACCTGGACCTAGTAACACAGCTGATATATTAATGGGAAATCTAGACATGACCTAGAAAATTCTTATATGATACAAGTGAACCTGCTATGGTTGAGTCAAATGAGTTGGAGAGGTATATTGCAGAACCACTTCTGAAAATTGTTGGTGAGTTTGACATCTTAGCATGGTGGAAAAATAAGAGAGAACAATATCCTATCCTTTCACAAATTATTTGGGATGTAATGGCCATACAGGTATCAATAGTAGCATCCGAGTCTGCTTTTAGTGTTGCTGGTCGTGTTGTTGATCCTATCGTAGTCGTCTTGATCCTGAGATGGTATAGGCATTAATTTGCACAAAGGATTGGGTTGCTGCAGCAAGAAAAGGTGCTCATTTTATCTGTTTTTTAGTTAGACACACTTATAATTGCAGTACAATAATGCATTGATTATTTTCCTTTGTCATTTTTTGTTCAGATTCTAAAATGGTTGGATCAATTGTGAGTGATCTTGAGGTTGAGGCTTTGGCTAATGTTGTGGCTAAACTGAAAATTGAGGTATGTTTATTGACTGCTTGCTCTGAAATATGCTAGTTGCTACATCTAATTTGAATTCACTTTGCAAACTTGTAGGAAAAGGACAAGGAGGGGGATGAGGAAGCAAAAGACATGGAAAGTGATCCTGACCTCATGGATGATGCTGATGAACTATAGATGTTTTGTTATCTATTAGTGTTAATTGCTTGTTCTAGACTTGTATTTGTGTGTCAGGCTGTCAGCTATTGTGTTAATACTTAAGACCAAGGGTCATGCACTTGTTAATTATTATATGCGCTTGAACTTGATCATGCACTTGGTAATTGTTATGTGCATGGGTCATGCACTTGTTAATTGTTATGGACTCTACGGGTCGGTATTCCATATTGAATTTTCGTATACCGATCGTTCACATAATTTTGCTCGAATTGGTTCGTTTTCGATATTCCGTAAGTTCGTGTTCGTTTTCGTGTCCGGCTTTACCATTTTCGCTTTCGTTTTCATATTCAAATGTAAATGTAGAAAACGGTTGAGGGGGTTTTCGACCGTTTTCATCCCTAGTCCCATCGGACAGTTCAAGCCACCTTTCCAAAGTTTTCGATTCAACTTGTGAATTTGTTGATCATTGCCATGTTTCACCTTGCAGCATATCCCTAGCTGAGGCTTTGCATGTGAATTTTGCATACCGTGGAAGAAAATCCTCATGTCTCCACGTGATCTTTTTCATGGTTCTAGATCAACTACCAATTCTTAGAAATCCAGGACCAACGTCATAACCCTAGGACTAGTCCAATCAGTGGAGGCAACAAGCACAATAAACATACCATGGCCAAAATCCATGAAACAATATGACACCAATGCACAATGCTTGTTAACGAGTTTTAGCTAGTATGCCCTACGTCCCCAAGGCATAAACAATAAAAATTAGCACATCTGAAAAATATCCGAGATTTCTTATTGCAATACATGGTACTAGTTTTTGTGTATCTTTTTGTAGAGAAAAGGAACTACAAGTATGTTGGATCAACGGTACATGACACTACTATTCTCAAGTAACCATTGAGTTTATATTGTAGAAAAATGCAAAAGGATGGATCAACGGTTATAGAAAATCAAGGTACTAGATAACGAGAGTGTAGAAGCTCTTTATAGTAAACGACATTTTTGCCACCATGTTGAATCATAAGCATATTGGCTATTGTCTCTTCGGAGACATCTGATAAGCATATCGGCTATTTCTTCCCTGCAACATGGACCCTGGTACGATACTCTCCTAGAGCCCATATAGGGAAGATGTTCCTGTACTGGGAGTAACCGATCATGCAATTTTGGTTGAAGACTCCAATGATCTCCTGTTGTACATAGTTAAAATTTATTAACAACTCAAAAAGTGGTCATTTGAGTAATGTGGCTCTGTAAGGGGAAGAAAAGAGAGCCCTACAGAGATCGATAAAATCATTTACGAGACTCGACGTTGTAGTTTGCAACAAATATCTATTATTTATCCTAGTTGTTTGATTCATATGTGATTTCCAAACTACAACTTCTAAAAGATTGGCTAAACTCATGAAATAAGAGATGCCTCAATCTGAGTCCAGTATTTGGAAGATATCAAAAAAACAATAAGGTATTTTGTTGAACAAATGTGTTGTTCTACCTATATAGAATTATAGACCCCACTTAATGCTGAAGCTTTGATATTACTGTTCAGTCTACAGATCCTATAGTCAAACGGCTTTTAAGACACAAGGTTTTTAACCAAGAATGTGTGAGATGGAAGAAAGTACAAATGAATGTTTTATTTCTCTTGCATCAGTTAGGAGTATTATTACTTGCTGTGGAAATTCTCCGTCCTCTAACTGCAAGTCGATCAAAACCTTAGCTGCCCGATGCAGTGGTGCTGGATCTCTTTCTGCCTGTAACAATGAGGCAAAGTATATCCTTTACAAATGTGCACATTGTATCCATAAAACCCATGAGACACGTTTGTAAGACGAAAAGGTAGACCTGTTCTGCACGAATTAGGGCTAGCATGGCCCAACCAGTGTTCACTGCATGTGGTCGCATGCCTTCAAGATTGGTGTAAACCTGTTTCAATCCAAGTCAGAAGATCCCAGGGTAGATATAGCAGTTGTAATAAGGCTTCTGTACTCTCAAATAGTCTTGAGTTCAGTACTGCCATGACCATTTAAACATAAAAACTAGACTGGAACATTTGATAATAGGGGAATGCAAGTGATAAGTGTATTGTAGCAAATAACAGAATCACATGTATCAGCATCGGTACTGCTAGTGAGAAACCGAGTTATTTAAAATGAACAAACAGGTCGATTGAAGCCAAGCTACAACCGGAATCTGGAAGTTTGCCGTGTGCCCTCGGCAAAGACTTTGCCGAAAGTTACACTCGTCAAACGGCACTCGGCGTACACAGAGTAGGCAAAGAAATGAGTAGGCAAACGTTTCTTTGCCGAGTGATTTTTATCGGGCAATCGACAAAGACTTTGCCGAGTGCTAAAACTGACACTCGACAAAAAAAAGCAATGTGACGGCGAGAAGACGTTCATGGCGCATTTGCCGAGTGTCTAACGGCATAAGCACTCAGTAAATATGTCTTGTTTGCTGAGTGTCGACGAAAAAAAATTCGGCAAACAATGGTTTTTGCGAAAAAAAAGCCCGCTCGTGCCGTGCCCGTCCCCGACCGGCGTGGTCCGCACCGGTGGCCGCTCGGCGTCCAACAAGTGTGCGCCGGCGGCCGTGACGACGGCCACGGAACGCACCGGCGCCGCCGTGTCCTAGTGTTCCCGCTGCGTTCCCGTCGCTCCCGCCGCTCCCCGCTCCACCCATCCGCACGCCCGCGCCGCCGCTCCCGCTGCCCGCCTACCCTGCCCGTCGCCGCCACTTCCTCGCGCCCCCCCCCCGCACGCGCCCCCCCCCCCGCCCTGCCTCCTCCTCCTGCC
>NW_027098093.1:0-23116 GCF_019320115.1 Miscanthus floridulus | reverse complement strand
GAGGTGGAAAAAAAATCGGGAAGACTTGCGCTGCTGGAAAGTGGTGTACTCCGCCAAGAAACTAACCGAGAGGGGAGGATTTGATTTATAGGCAGAGGCCAGAAGACGAGAAGCCGACGGCACCGAGGGGTCACACCTCCCTTCCTGCGGCGGAAGAGACGGAGACAGAGAACCAGGAGTCACGGGAGTTACCGGAAACTCCTCCAATCAATTCCAATCAATTCGTCAGTTTCAAAAATAAAGGCCTCGCCCGCCCCCGCCTGCCCGCCACGCCACGCCCACGCCCACGGGCTCGGGCCGGGCCGGGCGCGCGCGCGCGGCGTGTGGCATCCAGGTGACCCACTTTTACTTCTCAAATAGATCGATCAATGATCAAGTATTTAAGTAGAGTCGTCTCTCGATTAAATTCCCATATGGTACAAAACCATTAATGTACATGTACGGACCATAGAGTTTAATAGAGATATTAAATAAATGGGCCAAGCCCATAATATCTAACAATATCTAACGGTCTCAATCGGAGTTGCTACTACGGGTACCCCCAGGAAGAATGGTTCGCAGCTTTCAAGAGTCCGGTGGAGCTTCAACTCCTGGAGGCGACGCCCAGGCAGCAGCAGCAGCAGTTGGCTCCAGTGAAGCAGCTTGATTTGAGCAAATTGAGCCTTGGAATGAGACAGTGGGTGAACCCCACAGCATTGAGACTGTGAGACTTGAGTTCAGCATGGCGTTGGCGGGGTGCCCGGATCTCAACTTCATGGAGCTTTAATCTCGGGCTGATTGGACTTGCTGCTTTGTCAGAGCCCCATATGCGCTTCGGCGCAGCTACTTTCCTGACAGAGCAGTGCTCTCGAATCGACATGAGCAAGTCAGATCTAAGGACCCGCTGACCAGGTACGGTTCGCTGGACGAGTTGGTACATCTGAGGCCCAGGAGGATCGCCCTGGCCCCTGTCCATATTCACGTCTTGGACTGGGGAAACCAGACTGCTCCGGGAGCCGGCAGTGACGCGGATGCGCTTGGGGTTTGGCGACTGCCGACCTGCAGCTGCAGCAGATGCGAGGTTTCTCAGTTACTTTGCGGACTCGGTGTTGCAGAGGCTGCTCTTCTTACACATGCACCGCCTTACCGGTGATCATTCATGTCATGTAATGGGCCTTGGGACGGCACTAGTAGAGTGGTGGGCTGAGTCGGTACAGCCCGTTGCCGTTTCCAGGATATAAGCTGCCCGGCGTGGTGTCTGATGTAGGAAAGAACAGAATCATTTCCTAACTGCAAACGGCCTTCGTCGCCATCCTCGCCAACGGATTCCAGCCGTGTTCTTCCCACCTCAGACTATGTTCTTGCTATTCTACCTAAATTCCTGTTATTCCCCGTTGAAACTCTCCTCTAGTTATCGGCTCCCATAACAATATGGTATCAGGAGTTTGGTTTTGCTGGAGAAAAATTTTCCGTACCCTGGCGCCAAAGAAGCGGAATCCACTGAAGTATCAGTTGGAGATGGCCGCCTCCGTCGACTCGTTGAAGGCGACCATGGTCCATGGAGTCCATGGCGACCCAGCTCAAGGGCTTCCAGGATATGATGGCGACGTCCCTCGACAAGCTGAGCGCGCTTGAAGCATGGTGGGTCACCGCCAAGGAGATTGATGGGCACGCTGCTTCAGCGCTCCACTAAGACGACGGCGCGGATCGACGAGGCAGCGGCGCGGATCAAGAGCTTGGAGTTCCAACCGCCGCCTCCGCCTCCGGTCCAGTGGCAGTTTCCCCACCTGCCTCCACCCCGCATCCACCAGCGGCGGGGATCGACCTCAACGTCACGCCCGGGGCTTCGTCCAGTACGTCGCCAACGCGCGTTGACTCGCCCATGGGGCACGGCGTAGGCGGAGGCATTCTCGGAATGCCTCTGCCTCGCAACATCCAGGGTACGCCACGGGCTTTGCTCTGCCAGTTCATCCTTCTGAAGAAATTGCCCCATACAATCCCCCATTTCCTAAAATCGAATTCCCCAAATTTGATGGCACTAACCCTCGTCTTTGACGGGATAATTGCGAGCGCTACATCGAGGTGTGCGTGGTCAAGAGGCGTTGAAGACTCGATTCGCGATGCTCAATTTCAGTCCGCAGACAAGCTAAAGGCATTTGACAACGGGAAACATCCACCCAAGGGTCACACGCAAGACACTGAAGACAATTGGCAACGTTGAATGCATTTCGCTGCCATAATGGCTTGTGCTTCAAATGCGGCGAGAAGTGGAGTCCGAATCATAAGTGCTCTCCTCATATTTCTCTGCATGTGTTAGAAGAAATTCTAGAGGCTATGGAGATTTCTGGGTATCAGGAAGAGGATGGCAGTGAGGTGGAAGTAGTGACAGAAGAGCAAGAAGTAATGGAACTTCAGTCAGTTCTAGTGGCCAAGACTCGCCAGAAGCATACAATGAAGTTATTGGCAAAGATTGGCAAGCACAATGTCGTAGTGGTAGATTCAGGCAATGTTAGGACATTTGTCAACACATAATTGGTGCAACATATGAAGATACCCACAGTAGCTTGTCAGTCCAGTACATTTCGAGCAGCCGATGGAGGTCTCATGTTGTGTGATCAAATGGTTCCCAAGCTCAAATGGTGCATTCAGGGTCAAGAATTTTGTTCTGAAGCAAAAGTGTTATCCATCAAGTGCTATGACCTCATTGTGGGGGAAGATTGGCTTGAAGACTGTAGTCCAATGTGGATTGACTACAAGACTAAGAAAATGAAATGTATAGTTGAAGGCAAGATCATTGAGCTGCAAGGTGTGTTGGATGATCAAACCAAATGCACTCAGATCAGTGCACCAAAACTTAAAGGCTTACTCAAGCATGGGACAGTTTCACATTGTATTCAGATGATATTGCCATCTATGCAGTCAGTTGCAACACTGGAAGAAATACCTGTTTCTGCTCACAATGAGGTGCTGCCAATAGAAGTAGAAGAATTGTTGCAGCATTATAATCACTTATTTGCTGAACCTATGAAGGGTCGAGATGGCGACTAGAGGGGGGGAGGGGGGTTGAAAAGTCGTTTCCAAAACTTAATCGCGTCGGCTAGCCAAAACAAGTGCGGAATTAAAACTATCGGTCTAGCCAAGACTACACACCCCTATCTATGTTCTCTAGCACCTTACAAAGAACCTAATTAAGCAACAAAGGTGCCGAGCTAACTAGAGCTCACAGAACTAATTCTAGGAGCAAGGTCACACAAACCTATGCCACTAGTATTTCAAGCAATGAGGGAGCTCCTACACATGCTAGTAAGCAAAAACATAAATCCAACTAAGCTCACTAGCAATGCTCAATAACAAAGCAACCAATGCCAAATTAAAGAGCGTAAATACTTAGCTACACAAACTAAGCAAAGTGACTAACAAGGTTACACAAACCAAATTAGCCACGCAAGGGAGCTACTGCTACACAAGCAAGAAGGTAACTAGTGAGCTACACAAGCTAACTAATTACAAGAGTAACTACACAAGCACAATGTATATAAAAGTAATCACAAGCTTGTGTAAGGGGATTACAAACCAACAGGAAGAACAAGGTTGACACGGTGATTTTCTCCCGAGGTTCACGTGCTTGCCAACACGCTATGTCCCCGTTGTGTCGACCGCTCACTTGGTGGTTCGGCGGCTAATTGGCATCACCCGCCAAGCCCGCACGTCGAGCACCGCAAGAACCTACTCTGAAAGTGAGGGTAGCTCAATGACACGCTCAACTAGAGTTGTTCTTCGCGGCTCCCACGGGGTGAGCACAGTGCCCCTCACAAAGCTTTTCTCTGGAGCACCGCACAAGCTTCGTACGGGCTTCGACGGAGACCACCACCAAGCCATCTAGGAGGTGGCAACCTCCAAGAGTAACAAGCACCACCGCCTTGCAACTCGATCACCTAGTGCCACTCGATGCAATCTCACAATGCAACGCACTAGAATCACACTCACTCGCAATCGATTCGCACTCTTGCAAGCACAAGTGAGTTAAAGGGCATCCAAGCACTCCTACACAAGCCACATAGGCGTGAGGGTGCTAAACAACCAGCCCAAGGCCGGCCACACACTTCTTTTATAGCCCCAAGGGCTAAAATAGCCGTTACCCCTTCACTAGGCAAAGCGCGTACTGACCGGACGCGCAGGTCATCGCGACCAGACGTTGAAACACAGCGTCCGGTCACTTACAGAGATTCCAGCGACGTTTTTCAGCGACCGAACGCGTCTGGTCATCACTGACCGGACTCTCCTAGCGTCCGATCGCTTCTGGACACGCTAAAAACACTGACCAGACGCTGTGACCGGACTCGTAGGTGCTGATCGGATGCTGGACCCCAGCGTTCGGTCGTTTTTCACGCCAGCGTCCGATCACAGACATTTCAGCGCTAAAACAGCTATAACTCTTAGGTCCGAACTCCGATTTCGATGATATTGGACATTTTGAAAGCTTACTCAGAGGGCTACACATCCCGCATGCATACTTGATCCAAATCACAATGGATCAAAACAGTATTCCAATCCAAGTACCATCCTATAGTTTGGAGTATACCGAAAAACCTTTTTCTCTTCTCTGAGTTGATTCACGACAACTCTAACTTCTTCTCCTTTGCAAATGTGCCAACACCACCAAGTGTGCACCACCATGTGTATGTGTGTTAGCTTTTCACAAATATTTTCCAAATGATTAGCCACTCAACTTGCCACGCCACTCGATCCTAGCGATGATGCAAAGTTAGATCACTCGAGTGGCACTAGATGACCGATATGCAAACAAGTTAGATCACTCTTCTGCCCCACCAGTGGGACCTCAAGCAGTCTTGACATGCCCGCCGAGCTCGCGTCGGCCTTGACCCGCTGTGCTAGGAAGCAAACGCCGTGTTCGTGTTCAGAGGGCTCATGTGCTGGGCGGACTACCACCGGGGGATCCTGTTTTGCGACGTCGCAGCCGACCACCCGGAGCTTCGCTTCGTTAGGTTTCCCGGGATTGAAATCCGTAATGACTTTAGTAATGGACGTGGTCCAATAGACGAGATATATGTTGCTATTGTTTCACGCGGATGTTGCAAAAGTAGCCGGAATGTTTTATATGTTGCAATTGTTATACATGTATGTTGCAAGCTTATGTTCCTAATATTTCATCAGTTTTTTCCAGACGTACTTTGCAAGTGTGTTTATTTGGATGTTGCACATGTATTACACATATGTTGCAAGTGTTTTATCTGAATGTTGCGTATATTTTACAATGGTTTTTAAGTGTTTTTATATGTTTTTGTAAGTGTTTCAGATGCATGTTTCAAGTGTTTCATCTGTCTTCAGACGTATGTTGTAAGTGTTGCATCTAGTTGTTTCAAAAGTACATTGGGTGTTGTATCTCTCTCCTCGCTTTTTACTTCCTCGCTCGGTGTCTCCTCCTCCTCCTAGGGCCGGTTGGGCATCCCGTCGCTCCCTCCCCTCTTCTTCGATGCGCGCTGACGACGTTCGAAATGGCGCGGGCCCTGCATGGATGCGCAAAACGGTGCAGGAAATGGTCTACAGGCGTGGGTGTCTGGACGCCTCGTCATCCGAACGTTCGGGCTAGCAAGCCCAAAAAACAAGGATAAAATTACAAATTAAAAAAATATGAGGATAAAATCAAAATGGGCCTTCAAAGTAGGGCAAAACCTTAAGCAGCCTAGGGAAGGAAACATAGCCACGTTCCATGTTCCCATGTTTCACGTTGCGGCAACTGAAACATTTGCATTCCCACGTTATAAAATAACATCCCAAGTTTTCGTTGTGTTCCACCTCGTGGAAACTGGGAACATGGTGGCTAAGGGCAAAACACTAAATTACTTAAAAATGCTTATGTTATAGGTTGCCATGGATCTGTAAAGCATGGCCATACATATAGTTATTGTGTTGCTATAATCTATCTATTACAATCTAAAAAATAACTAATCTTATCGTCTGTGTCGCCCTGCATTAATCCCGCCCGACCCCGCTCACAAATCCCGTCCAGGCCCTTGTCCGAAACAAACCCCCATCTAGGCCATTCCATGTCCAGGCAGTTTTCGAAACAAACTACGTTATCCTTCTTTTATTTTAGGATTAAATCCACTTTGGCCCCTCAACTATTGTGTGGTCTAATTTTAACCCTCAACTACAAATCGTCTAGTACCGGTACCTTAACTGTCAAAACCGTTCACTTTTAGCACCTGGGGCGGGGCAAGACTATTTTTACCGACGTTGAGCGATTTGACCACACATCCCTCTCCACACTGTAAAGCCTGACAAACCGATGTTGGGGCCTCGTTCTTCCCTGCCAGTTGCTCGATAACCGGGAAGTGCTTGAATAAAAGGTTGTTAGTTCTAAGTGGCAAGCTTGGGGTAGTAAACTTGAACAGGCCAGAGTGCCACAGTGAAATCTAAGAAACACGCATGCCAAAAATCGTGCAGCACTCTGTTTCGGCCGGTGTCCGCGGTCATCGTGTCCGGTCATCGAGGGTCGAGCGCCTGCTCGCCCCGCACTGTGCTGCCTCACCACGCTGTCATAGCAGTTCTCCTGGCCGACCCGCTGTCGCGTCCGTGCCATGGCTGAGCCGCTCTAGCCTCGCCCTGCTGTCACTGCTTCTCCTCGGTCGCTGCACTGGTCGGTCCTGCTGACCTGCTGCGCCTGCGCTACCCCTGCTGGTCACGAGGGGGGATAGGATAGGACATGGGAGTAGTCGAGGTAGCATTACCCTGGAAAGTGACGCCGGTCGTGGTGACTCCACCATGCACATGGCCCGTCAACCATCGCCTCCGCCTCGCTCGCCCACCGACAGCAGCCAGCCCTATGTTGAATCAATGAAGATCGTCGTGGATCGATAGGTTCGCCTGTTCGATTGGAATTGTCGAGCTGGATCAAAATTTTGCAAGCAGTTCATTGATTGCTAGCTGCTGTCTCTCTTCTGCCATTTTCATTCAAAGCTTATTCAGCAGCAGCAGCAGCAGCCTAAGCATTGCACGGAGCCGCAGCGGGTTGCGGCCTAGGATGTAGTCCGCCTGCGAGCGCGCCAGCGCCAGCAGGTCGGACGACGCGGCGTGGGTGCCCGCGGGGCAGCAGAGGAGGACCTGGCCACGGCCGTCGGTGGAGGAGGTGTTGGCGTCAGAGAGGTAGCGGGAGTAAGGCGGTGCTGGAGACGTATGGAGGTTGTTCCACTGCCGCACGTACAACATGCCGTCGGGGCTCCGCTCCACGTTGTCACTGCCGTTGCCGCCGTTCGGCCAGGCACGCGCACAGGTAGTGCTCTGCCTTTGCCTTTTACTGCTCCAGCACCGCGTCATGGTTCAGGGCTCCCAGATCGCCCTCCAGCAGCAGTTGTTCGTTAGATGATGATGCAGCAAAGCAAAGGTGTCAATCAACACAGTTAGAACTTAGACGACAGAGAGGGCGAGGGTCAAGGACCTTCCAGGGCAACCGTAGAAGCGGCGACGGCAGGGCGAGGCTAGAGCGGCTCAGCCACGGCACGGCGCGACAGCGGTCGCCAAGCGAACTGCTATGACAGCGGGCAGCACAGTGCAGGGTGAGCAGGCGCTCGCCCCTCGACGACCGGACACCGTGACCGCGGACACCGGCCGAAACAGAGTGTTGCACGATTTTTGGCGTGCGTGTTTCTTAGATTTCACTGGGGCACTCTGGCCCACTCAAGTTACTAGCCCCAAGCTTGCACTTAGAACTACACCTTTATTCAGGCACTTCCCTGTTTCGAGCAACTGGCAGGGAAGAACAGAGGCCCCAACATCGGTTTGTCAGGCTGTGCACGTGGAGAGGGAGGCGTGGTCAAAACCGCTCAACGTCGGCAAAAACAGCTTTGTCCCCACCCAGGTGCTAAAAGTGAACGGTTTTGCCAGTTGAGATACCGGTACTAGACGGTTTTATAGTTGATGGTTAAAATTAGACCAACACAATAGTTGAGGGGCCAAAAGTGGATTTAATCCTTTATTTGACAACAAACATTTGTGATTCATTCAGAAAGGAATTGATGCAAGAATACGAAAAAGTGAAGGGTTCCGGGTGAAAAATACAAACAAATATAAACAGCAAATGAATAGGAAAAGCTGATCAAAATTACATAGGCTTCAAGGTTCCCAATAAGTGTTTTGTTAGCTTCTTGCCCTTTTTCCAAACAATGCACAGATTGACTCAAACTTATAAAAGCAAAATAAAATCAAATTCAGACCCAAAAATTATACGAAAAAGTGGAGGGTTTCAGGTGAAAAAATAAAACAAATATAAACAGCAAATGAATAGCAAAAGCTGATCTCAAATTTACATAGACTTCAGGTTCCGAATACAAAGTGTTTTGTTAGCTTCTTGTTCCAAACAATGCACAAATTGACTCAAACTTATAAAATCAAAATAAAATCAAATTCAAACCCAAAAATTATAATTTAAATTTTCTTAAGTTCCTTTCGACCAGATAGTGTAACCATGTCACTGCGTGTGAAATATAAATCTCAGAAAGCCTAAGAGCATGTACAACACATAGACAGTCTGCTAAAAATCAGACTGAAAAGCCTGAAAATTGTTAACTCCAAAGTCAGGAATATAAGTATGCTTGTGCGGACCAGAAGAGGCTCGATGTGGATCCGTACTCGCTCTAGAACAAAAGAATTGGCATGGGCGTCGATTATTTTGAATATTATCAAAAAGCCTAAGTGCTTTGGAAAATAGTTTAGGTGGCCAATGTAAAATCTTTTCATCATTTCTTTATTATTTTGTAAAAATGATCAAATCCTTCACATTAGACATGGAAAAAATCGTAGCTCCATGCAACGCATGGGCATATATCTAGTAATATTAAAAGAACCATCACATTCATCGAGAGGATAGATATTACCATGTTAATAAATCTAATTAATAAAGATCTAGACCATTTGGTATCAAGTTGGAGCTCAATAGTGAACCAAATCCATTAGGTACTTATTCCCTAGGTGCTTAGATATTATATCATAGAGTGCATGAAACACAGTGAGCATAAAACAATAGAGTTCTTAGTTACGACCGTTTGAGGGGGGTTCTTAAATACAACATGAAAGATGCTTTTTCCCATCGCCGCTCCGCTTCTTCCTCATGGCTCTCCTCCTCCACATAGCCGGGCCCCCCCCCCAATGCTCCTTTTCCATGTGTCGAGCTCCTCCCCTAGCACCAGCGACCGTCCCCCTTGACACGCCTGCTCGAGTGCAGACAACCATATGCTCTCGTGCGCCTCCCTGAGACCTGATGACTGAGCTCCTACACGCGACAAGCTCCTCCTCCGCATGCCACGCTCAAGGGCGGACCTGGTACACAAGCAGTGGGGACACGTGTAGCTATAAAGATCCATCAGTACAATGCCGTCACTCAAAATTTGTACTAGTTTCGCCCCTGCCACACTCCTCCTCTGCACCACCAAGCCACCACCCTCCACGTTGCCAAGCTCCTCCTCCCCACCCTCGCTCCCGTGCCTCCTCGAGCGAGGTCACCGGATGAGGAGATACCGGAGCTGGCCCTAGTGGGCCTCTCCGGGAGAGGACAAGGACCGTTGAGCTTCTCCAAGCCAAGGTCCGCTGGCGCCGGGCTACCGAGTTCTCCTTGAAACAAGCAAACTCCCAAACTGGTTGTTCAGCTGATGGTTTTTTTGCTACTGATAAGCCGGCTGATGCTGTTTTATTGTGAGAGAAAAACATTGTACCATGGCTAATCCTTTGCTTCTAATCAAAGCTAGCTGTAGGAGGAAACGGGCTTCGAATTGATGTGTGGGCAATTTAAATTGTTTCAAACAGGGCCTAAGATGTGCTCACGGATAGTCTGGTTGTCTAACCGGATAGTCCTGCAAAGCGAACAACCTTTGCGCCATATTGCAAGTTTGTGACTGTCCCAACGAATCCTTTTTTTTAGAGGAAGGTAGGCATATTATTTATTTATACAGTCATAATGTTTTGAGGTACATGCAATATTTCTGGCCACTGAAGGAGCCAAACATATCTCCCTACCTTCATGCTTGAAGATTACATCCTGAAACAAAGTACTTCTAGTTTTAATATCCTTTAGGATGGAGGAGTAAGCACATAGATTTTGCTTGTGAAGATTCACAATCACTTCCAGACAATCTGAAGCTATTACACATTTGCGTGCATCAACATCTAGCGTCAAAGATATCGCTTCATTGCAGGCCATTGCTTCCAAAGAGGATGGATCAACAAGCCCATTAATGACATTAGCACTAGCAGCAATGTAGTTCCCTGCACTGTCCCTACAAATCACTCCAACTGCTCCTTTGTCACCAGATCGGGGCACTGCACCATCTGCATTGAATTTCAAGTAATCAGGAGGAGCTATCCATCCCAACGAATCCTTTTGGACATGTGTGGGCTTTATCACGGGCCTTCACGCTTTGTCAAGGCCCGCGTGGACTTTTGGGCCGCAGCTTCGTGCTCTCGTGGCTTGAGGAGAACTAGATTGGAATTGGAAGCTGTCGTTCCATGCTGCAAAGTTGCCGCTAGCAGCTTTGCATTGCGTTACAGATTCTCTATAATATCTATCCGCTACTAATTTACTACCCGATACCAGCAGCATGTTCGGGAGGCCGTAAACGATCGTGGATTATTTACTGCTGGCTGGTTTGGTGTGAGAGAAAAACACTGTTCATGTGTGTTGTGTGCAGTACAGCATCAGTTGGTCTGCTCGTTGACTGTATAATGAGCCCTGACGGATGGTACACTGTTTTGCTTAATCCCTTTCGCTGCGAGATCGCAGGAGCATTCAGAGCCCTGGCTTGGTGAGCTCCGCGAACACAGCGGCGTGTGGAGCAGCAAATAGCCATCATGCAGCAGTAGCATCCATGGCCATGCTACTTGTTAGTTCTTGCGACTGTCTTTAACATTGTTTTCCGTATGTGCGAGAAGGTGTTGTCAGTGTCATTAAGGCTTTGCATTGCAGCCTAAATTCATTCAGAAGCGCTTGCAGCAGTTTTCATCGTCATCTACAGGCTTTACCGACCAAAGCCATGTAGTTAGTCAGTGGGACGTGAACCATGGCATTTGGCCATACGACACGGGTGCCGTGACAACCAAATGGCTGGATTTGGATATTTGAATCATGATCAGTTTGCTTGGCTCCTAAGAGAATATTCGCATACCACTAGCACAAGTTGCTGCCCTTGGAAGGCGTCGAAAAGGCTGCACATCGCATTGATCCGGCAGATTCAAAAGATGCTCAGAATCAGCGGTAATCATGGACAAGGACAAGTGCATTTGCGAATTGATGGTCCGCTGACAAGAGTGCCAATACGATGACTGGTGCAGCGAGGGACCATAGACACACCACACCACACAGTGTCTTTCACTAACCAGAATCATTGCGGCCCATGAGTCCAAGAGCCATGTGTTGGAACGGGAAAACACTGTGTCTCCTGCTCCTGCTCCTGCAAGGCTGCCTCTGCCTGCAACCAAAGGACTCTCACCACGGCAACACCGAGGGCCCACCTGGCCAGTCTCAGTGCGCTGTCAGTGGCGGTTCAATGCCAACTGGCGTCATCGAGACCGTTCATCCGGCATCGGGTAGCCGCCGGTCGACGGCTGAGATGAAGATGATCGGATTCAGAGGTGGAATGGGAGAATTTCTGACCGGGAGAACATGGTGTGGTGTGGTGCCCCCTGCCAATCTCCTATTTCCACAGCGAAAATTGAAGGGTGCAGCATGGACCGGTTTCAGTAACGACCCATCATGTGTTTCGTTCAATAAATCCTAGTGCCAGGATGGTTGCTGCTGGGGGCACTGGATACCCAACACATGCTGCAGCTGCAGCTGCTCCCCCAAAACTGCAGCTGCTCCCCCAAAAAACACATGCTGCAGCGGCTCCAGAACCGCATGTGAGGCCAGTAATTTCACACGGGCAGCAGATCAGCTGCAGGATAGGATGTTTGGTGTTGCAGCTACAGCATCAGGCAGCAGGGAGGGACAAGTACAAGAGTACGCGGACACAATTCACTGGGAAACGTTCAGCTTGAAGAACTTGACCAGTGAACAGAAAGACACCGGTGTTCCAACTCATGAAGAAAGACAGCAATGGTTGATATCAATCAATCAATGGGTGGATCGAATTCTCTTTACACTAGCAGTTACCAATCAAACAAACCCTGGCTACAAGGCTCTGGAAAACCCACGGAAAAAATCGGGACCAGCGCGGAAAATCGATCGGTTACATGTACACTGGGAAGGGAAACCAAAGGGAAAACTCACGCTGTTATGGAACACAGGTCATCGCAGACTGTCTTCATGTTAGGCCTCTCATTTACAGGAAGGATACACCTAAGCGAGATCGCCAGCAGCTCGTCCATTATCCTTGGGGACTCTTCCAAGCCGGTGATGTCTCGGTCAAAGCAGTCGGTTCCCCGCCCTTCCCTGTTGCACATCTGAACCCAGTCAGTTAGATCAACCGCGCCGGACTGGCCTGAGATGATGTCTCCAGCACTCTTCCGCGTCAACATCTCCATGACAATCACCCCGAATGCATACACGTCGGACTTGAACGTAGGTGCAGGCTTGGCCACGTTTGCCAGTTCCGGGGCTCGGTACCCTAGTGCTCCTAAATTCAGTATTTGCTCGGCAGTGCCACTTGGAGTCATGAACCTATGCAGGCCATAATCCACCAGCTGTGGAGAGAGATCAGGACCAGTCAAGAATATATTAGTTGGCTTCAAGTTGCCGTGAGGCAAGCCCTTCTCATGGTGTAGGAACTGGAGGCAGCGAACTAGGTCGATGGCGATTCTGAGACGCTGAGAAACTGATAGGCGGGAGTATCTTCTTGGAGTCGACTCTGCATCAGTCAGCAAAGATTTTATAATCAGTGACTTGAAGTGAATCTTAAGTCTGGTGAGAAACCTCTATAAAATTAGATGCAACTTATTAGATTCATACACGGTATGATAGTAACAGCAGAGAACATTTGCATCAACGAATTATGTAAGACTCCAGACTAAATGAGGAATGTAACAAGCCAAAAGAATAAGATGATTAAAATGAAGATGACCATGAGCCCTGAGATGCTTACCATAAAGGTAAAGTGCCAAGCTATCACCATTGACATAGTCAGAAATAATTAATCTCTCTTGCTCCTTAGGGCCCCAATAGAAGGCCCTCCACGAAACTATATTTGGATGCCTGATAGTGCCAATCCTCTTTATCTCCTTTGTGAATTCCTTTTTATGCTTCACAAGACCAACACGCAGCCATTTCACTGTCAGGACATGCCCACTTTGTAGAACAGCTTTATACGTTGTTCCATGGCTGCTCCTTCCAAGAACTTCCGCTGGTGAACGTGACAGATCCTCAGCTGTGAAAACCAAAGTGCTGTCCATGAAAATCAATTCTCCAACCAGACGGTCTGGAGAGTACACTTCAAAAGCTACAGGTTCCTCAAGGAATCTAGAGTCAGCAAAATGTGGTGATGTTGGCAATGCAGACCGTGGAGAAGACTCCTGAGCTGGATTGCAGAAGAAGTCTCAGTCACACCTAAACTTGTGGACTCAACAACGTCCTTTGGATCAGTGTAGCCATAATCAACAGAGGCTTCAGCCAATAACTCTTTCTGGGCAGACATCGATCTAGCTGCGGCCGTTAAGAGATGATCATTTGAGAAACTTGTTTTACTTGGTATAACATTATCTTTGGGGGACTTGAATAGATTTGGACGGCTTATTCTCCCCTTTAGATCCCTGATAGTAATCTGACTTCTAAAACCATTTCTTCCGCAAAGCTCTTGAGATCTGACCACATAGAATGCTAGGGCTATGAAGATTACTAGCAAGACAGCTCCAATGCAGCCAATAATAAGAGCAACTCGAACACCAGCCTTATGTCCATGAGATGTTTGGCTCTGACCAACTCCGGTGTAATCATCATTTCCAGAAGCAGGAAGGCCATCTGGGAAAACTAACATGTCATTTCCAGGTCGGAAGCAAGATAAAGGAAACTTTTCAACACTTTTAGGAACAGTTCCTTGTAGATTATTGTAAGATACGTTGAACACCTTCAGGCCATTTTGAGGCATATCCGGAATTCTGCCTGTGAGGTGGTTGTGTGATAAGTCAAGATACTCCAGTGCTTGAAGCTTGCTTATCTCACTGGGAATCTCCCCAGACAATTCATTCATCATAAGAATAAGGAACTCAAGTTTTTGCAGGTTAGAGATATCTGGTGGCAATGGTCCAGTCAAAGAATTGCCTGGACAGATCAAAATCCATCTGAGAGCGGTTGAGATGAAAGAGTATTGATTCCGTGTTGAATGGGTGCTCTGAAATGGAATAGTTCCAGAAAATTTATTTCCAGAAAGATTTAACACAGTCAAAGTAGGTGACATGAAGAAAGTAGGCACACAGATCCCTCCAGTGCGTTCTGACTCAGATCAAGGACAGATAACTTCTGATAGGTGACCAACACCGAAGGGAGAGATCCTGACAATGAATTGTTCCGTAATTTCAGGGACACTAAGTTCTGAAACTGGGAGGCGTCATTTGGATAGCTTCCCACCAGTTTGTTTGAGCTCAAGTCAATGACCTCAACAATCCCATCCCAGGAACACAATATAGCTAATTCCCCTGAAAACAGGTTCCCGCTCAGATCAACTGAGGTACATTTGCCCATGGTGGCTGGTAATGACCCTGATAGAACATTAGAAGAGAGATTCAACACCTTCAAAGTCGTAGAATTCACAATCGGCACTGACCCTGAAAAATTAGAGGATGCACGTGTCATTTACAATTTAAGACAAATGTCAATGACAAGAGTATCTGTGAAGGACACTAGGTAAGATAGGATACATGGTAAGTTGTCATATTACTAAACATTACATGTTCAAAAATAAAGATATACATTCACAATAGTCAATCCCATGTCATAGCATTGAAATAGTACGACAATTTCTGATTGAAGAAATCCTATGTGAAAAAATGATGTTAGCGGGCACAGATCCAGAAAAAGGCTTAAATTTGTACAAACCAAGAATCAACATGATAGTTGGTTTAATAGGGGGATAAATATTAATCGCCAGGTATCAGAAAATTGTTGGTTGATCCATAATAGTTTGCTTAGTTACATAACAAATTATTGCTAATATCACAAATGCTGTAAAAGCAATACGCACAGCATGCATGCAACTACAAGATTGCTGACGATATCCGTCTAAAGAAAACGGCACACCATCGAAACCACGAAATGCATGCTCATGCAAGAATTGTCGTTGTGTATTCTTATCAAATCTTCCAAACAAATGGAGTCTTCCAGATTCAAGATGCAGCAATCATTTTTGAAATGCCATCATAAGGAATTCGTCGCCATCAGAGACATGCATGTCTACCAATGCCCAAAATATGATTTGCAGCTTGCAATCTAAGCATGACAGCAGTGGAAGCACTGGCCATTCGCATTGTCAATGGAATTCAAAAAAACACAAGAAATATTAAATAGATCACCACCATTCAACTTATAGTGGGATTCCAACTCTGATAGTGATAGATCACAAAATTCAACAAGAATACCTGAGAAGCCGTTCCTGAGATCAACCTCGACAAGCCGCATGGAATTCTGGAGGAGTGCCTCAGGCATCATCCCAAATAGCCCATTCCCGGCAACACTGAAAATCTCCAGTGAGAACCACGCATCGAGCCTCGGCACTGTCCCAGCAAGCCCGTTGTTGCTCAAATCAAGGACCGCCAAGTTCTTGAAGGCCCCCACCGTCTCATTCCGGAAGAAGCCGCCGTCCAGCTTGTTGTGGCTGAGGGAGATACTTGACCGTGTTCCCAATGCTGGCGAGGCTTTCGATGTCCAAATCGATGGACCCGGTGAAGAGGTTGTCGCTCAGATCGATGTGCTCGGCATTGCGGAGCTTGGCGAGCAGATCGGTGGCATTGCCCCAGAAGTTGTTGTTGCGGACGTCGATACGGCGCAGGTTCTGCAGCTGCTGGATCCCGTCGGTCGGAAGAAGGAGGTGAAGTTGTTGTGGGAGAGGTTGAGGTGGACGAGGCTGGAGAGGTTGGCGAGGCGGCCGGGATGGGCCCGTAGAAGCGGTTCCCGGAGAGGTCGAGGTGGCGCAGCGACGAGAGGGAGCCGATGCCGGGGGGGAGGCGGCCGGAGAAGGCGTTCCCGGCGAGGGAGAGGTTCTGGAGAGCGCGCATGCCGGAGAGTGTCCCCAGCTTGAGCTCCCCGGCGAGGCCGAGGCCGTCGAGCGCGACGCCGACCACCGCGTCGCCGTCGCACACGACGCCGCGCCACGACGCGGGGCAGCCGCCGCCGCCGCCGCTGCCGGACTCGGTCGTCTCCGCGGGGACCAGGACACCAGCACCCGGTCCCGGTCGCGGTCCGCGATGCCCTTCTTGAACTCGAGCAGCGCCGCCACGTCGTCGCCGGCGGCGCCCCCGGAAAGCAGCAGGAGAACGAGCGCGAGGAGGGCAGCCATAGAAGTGGGGGGAGGGGGAAGTGGAGCGACCTACCTAGGGTTAGGGCTTGCGGAGGCGGGGGAGGGGGGAGGGGAGGTGCGGGTGGCGGCCGCCATTGGAGATGGGAGAGAGAGGTGAGGTGGTGGTAGTGAGATGTGCGAGAGCCGAGAGAAAGGCCAAATTTTTGGAAACGGGAGGGGATGGGTGAGTAAACAGGAGAGAGAAGAGGAGAGTACAGACTGGAAAGTCACAGGTGGTTGTGTTGTGTGAGACTGTGATAGTGGTGACGACTAGTAGGGGTAGCGAGAGTGGTGTGCATAGCAGTTTTGGAGTGCTTAGCTGTGAGACTGCTGTGACTGACCTGGTGCTTTGATTTGCTTTGGACTGGTATATTACTGTGGTCTGTGGAGTGGGTACATGGTTTTGGGCTGCTTACGACACATATGTAGCAAAATTGTCCGATTCGTATCGTTGCTCGTTCGTGAAGAAGTACTGCTGGCTGGTTTGTGTGAGAGAAAATACTGTTTTGGCTGGAAATTTATGATCGTTTATGATAAGCCACATCCAAACGAACAGGCTGATTCTTGTTATCATTGTTTCGAGTTACCAACTGCTAAATTTCTAGTATTGTGGTCTGTTTTGAATGGTGTGTTTAGAGGATACGAGGTTTATATTGGTTTGGACAGAAAGTCCCTACGTCCAGTTCGTCGCTGCTGCTCGTGTTACTAGCACTGAAAGTTTGTAGTAGGGGTTACAAACGAGCGAAGAGGGACAGATCCCAAGTCTCTGATGTGCATGTGCTCTTAAGACGTGTTACGACGTGTGTTTTTTATGTCTACATCCGTGTAGAGTGGCCCTCCGTCTTGGGGCGTCCTGCTTCCTCTTTTATAGACGAATGGGAAGAGCAGGTTACACAGAGAGAAAAGATGGAGAAGAGCCAAGGAAAGAAAGGCTTCCGGACCGTCGGGTTTTTCTTCTCCTTTATGCGGGTCCCGTCGACACTGCAGATGGTGACAGGAACGGCTCCACACCGGGCGCCTGTTCGTCGCCGATGCCACGCCTTGGCGTGTCAGCGGGGCGTGATGTCCCATTTCATCCCGACGGGCGACGCGACGAACTAGCTGCTGATTAGCGGCAGTACAGGGAGTAGGCAGCATAGTGACCACGCGTCCGTCACTCTTGGTGATGTGAGTTCCCTGGAGTGACATGTCGCGGGCACAGGCAGCATAGTGACCGTCACATGTGCCTGCTCCCTGCACGATGCCAGAAGTTTGGACCCTGAGTTGTACTTCCTGGCCCGTAGTGGGTTGGCGGCGGTACGGGCTTCTATCAGGAGCCGCGCTTGAGGGGTCGGGCGAGACGGAGCCCCCGACCCAGAGGTCGGCGCGAGACGGAGCCCCCGACCCAAAGGCAGGCGAGGCGGGGCCCCGACCCAGAGGCCGGGCGAGGCGGGGCCCGCGCACCTGGGGGTCGTTTGGAGCTGTAGTTGTACTCTTGACTGCTCGGATGAATCAATGTTGATGACCATTAGCTCATCATCTTCAGGTACCCTGGTATTGGTCTCCGACACTTATGAGGCATTTTCCTACTCATTTATTTATTGTTTTGGTTGTTTGTATGTCCTAGTGAAATTCTTGGTTTCGTCATCTTTGTCTGGTATGCTATTATGTTTTTCTCTGTCCAGAAATGAGGGGTTTTTTTATAACAATATAATGAAATTTTGATAAATATTAGCTGTTCATCCAGCATTGAGCCTGTTCCTGATGAACATATCAAGTACAGTAATGAACAAAGATCTGAGCAACCAAGAAGGCAAAGATTGCTCGCTCATCCAGTCCATCCATCTTAATGAAAAAAGGGAGGGCAAAAGAAAAACACAAAAGAATCTGCAAAATAATGTGTGCAGGGCACTTGGTACCGGTAGGAAAGCAACAGCCCCCCCCCCCCCCCCCCCCCCCCATGCCCCTAAGCTGTTCCAGTCTTTGACCCCTTTCCTCACCAGCTCAGGTGAGCTGCCTTTGCCTCTGCCCCTGGCCCGGCCCCTTGCTTCTTTCCTCACCTCTCTCTCCTCTCTCCCATATGCTTTCTTCAGACCACTCAACGGGCCAGCTGCCCACGTCATGAAATTCAGAACCGAACTAGTGTGGGGAAAAAATCACGCGTATCAAATTCACATATTTGGTCATGAGGACGTGTTGACATGATAAAACAATGGAGGTTTGCTTAGCGTGGGGATTAATTTCAGCAGCTCACGGACACGGAGGCCTCGTTTCAGAGAGACATTGGGGCATTAGAGTTCAGGAGACATGTCCGAGTCCAGCCACCGGAGACTTCTGTAGCAGGTAGATGTAGATCAGGGGAGACATTTTTATTATCCCTCAACGAAACTTGAGATTCTGCAGTTCAAACACGCAATGGTTTCTCAATTCAAATAAATAGAAATAAAAAGGAAGTAACGCAAATTCGCTCCACGTAATTTGCCCCTTTTTTAAGTACATTTTGCTAGGGTGTATGTGTATTTAAGGATGATGAGCAGAAGAAATGGCGAGAAGAGTGCATGGTAGATTTTATAATAATGTACTAGGAAGGAGTACTACTTAAAAGTGGTACTGGATGGATGATATCCCAATCCCAAATTCCCAATCCGTGATGCTTGCTGGTAGGAGGGAAAATATGAGCTGAAATGACCGTGTGTCTCGTATCCATCAATCCGGCGAGCGCGATTGTGCGTTGTTGGAGATGGAGCGAGTCGAGTCGAGTCTCTTGTCTTCAACGCCCGGGAGCTGTCGTGACGGGGGACACGAGTGACCAGTGGTGCCCAGCCGCCGGCCAGCCAAAATCATTAGAAGGGACCGCGGAAAAAGAACATGAAGCTTAATCATGATTGTAAAGCGCGCGCTAGCTAGGCCATGTCCTGGGAACATATTTGGTAGTAGTAGTATTTTCACGTCCGTCCTGTTGTTTTTAAAAGGGCGGCCGCGGCATGATTGGTTGCATCGGAGGTGCACAAGTCAAATATTCCTCCTAATTTCCTCCCTTGATTTCGTGGCTGTGGAGTAGTAGCAGGATGCAGGCATGCACAACGAGGAGAGTGACCCGTTGGGTTTACCTTATATTTAGCTTGTATATTTAGTCAGAACAGAAACCGTATTTTTAATTAATTTTAATTAAAATTTAGACCGGCGAACGGGACCGGTGACCTGAGCTGGACGCAGGGCCTGCGTGGGATGCCTACTGGTGGTCTGGTGGCCGTGCGAGGACCGAGCATGAATTCTATTTAGCACAGAAGAGCCAAGTGTAGAAGCTGCTGCTTGTGGGGTTTTTTATGGAGTCCATTATCGTATTATGCACCATATGACCCAATCATAAAAAAGATAATCATAGCATTTTGTGCATGTATTATGGTCCAATTCCCACGTCACACATACATGTCCAGTACTCCAGTATTATCTCGGTGAAGTGATGAGGAAGTTTCCAAACGATTGATTGGTGGTGTATAGGTATGGACCTGTTTGGTTCCCTGCTAAAGTTTAGCACTAAAATCATGACTAAACTTTAGTTACTCCTATTTGGTTTAGTGACTAAACGTGACTAAAGGCCATTAAAAACAGTTCAACAAAGACTAAACTACCACTAATAAATGCCCAAATTAAGGTGGAGGACCAGTAATAATGAGGGACGGCCCTTGTCCACTTAGCACTTTAGCCCTACTTTTAGGCCCGTTCGCGTGCCCTTAAACCCGGCTTGATTCGCTTTTTTTTCATCCGGAACAATATTTTTCTCTCACAAATTCCTCCAGAATTTCTCCAAACCATCCAAATTCCTCCACAGCCATACCAGCCGAACACCCCCTTAGCTGCTCTCGGATGACTTGGGCCTGTTCGTTTGAATTTATCAGCCGGCTTATCAACTAGAATCTACTGTATTTTTCTCTCACAATAAAACAGCTTCAGTCGGCTTATCAACCGACTTTAATACCAGCCGAACAGGCCTAATGTGACTAAACTACTTTAGTCCTCTTTTTAGTCAGTTTGTTTGGTAGTTTAGTAGCAAAGGGACTAAAGTTTACAGTTAAACTTTAGTAGGTGGAACCAATCGTGCCCTATGTATCCGTATGTGGTATAATACTATAATCATGCCGTGTTGTTATGAATCTCGATTCTCGGGAGCGAATTCCGAAGGCATGCCGCATCGGTATTCAGCTGATTTGGCCCGTAAGCAGTAGTAGCAGCGCTAGTGCTATAGTTTATGCGGGGGAGATCGGTAACCGAGTGACGTTTCACACGGTACTGAAACCCAAGAACACCGAGTGGGAAATGGTTGGGACTACCAACCAAATGGACAATGCACATGAGCTGGTACCGTGCGTAACCAAACCAAAGCCGTGTAGAAGTAGAACGGCGCTCACATCACAGGCAGGACAAAAGAAATGCATTTGTCTAGTACTGCTACTACTCCACGGTTAGATGACCACCAAATAAATGTCCTCGGTAAGGTCGGTGAATTAGAAAATGGAAATGAAAAGGATTCAAGCCTAGAAGAAGGGTGGTCATTGTGGCAGATGGGAAAGGACAGCAAAGATATGGGGGCAGTTCATGGCTTCATGCTAATGCTAGTACCACAAACCCAAAGGGCGGGGTTTAAGCCGCAGGGCACTCGGCAAAGCTGCCATCGATGGGCAGGAAGGGGAGCTTTGCTTCTGTCTGAATCATCTGATAAAGTAATTCGTCACTGCATCAGCGAGATGATGTTTTTTACACGCGTCAGTCTGTTGCAGCTAAACCTTGCATTGGGTCCGTTTGGTTAGCTTGATGAGCCAGGCAAGCATCATAGCGGTAGGTTGTTAATCTTACTCGATCGGCAAGAGCAGTAACACATCGTCCATGACAAACAATGTCCTATTCGCTTCACTGATAAGTTATAACTGAAAGTACTGTCGACTAATTTATTGTAAGAGAAAAATAATATCCGTTTGACTAAAAAAATACAGCTTATAAACCAGACGAATGTTTATCAGTCTTGTCCGAGTATTAAAAAAAACCGGTGGTACTGTCTTTTTTTTTTCAGGGCGGGCCCTGGTCTGACAGTCCGTTGTGTCCACAAGGTAAAGGCTAAACAAAGGTGGGCCAGGCATGGCAGAAGGATAAGGGTGGAGGGTAGCCCAGCGCCAGGGAGACTCACGCCTCCTCCGGCTCTACCGATCCTGTATGCAAGAAATTTCCTTTAAAGTCCTAGGCCTGGTTTAGGTGACGAATTTTTTTACGTACTGTAGCACTTTCGTTGTTATTTGACAATTGATGTCCAATTATAGTCTAATTAGACTTAAAAGATTCGTCTCGTGAATTTCGTCTAAACTGTGTAATTAGTTTTATTTTTTTATTTATATTTTAATGCTTCATGCATGCGTCCAAAGATTCGATGTGACAGAGAATTTTAAAAATTTTTGCAAAATAAAGTGGAACTAAACGATACCCTACCCAGACACACAGCGAGAGCAAAATCACTGTAGCGTTTTGTTTGTGTTTGGCAATAATTGTCCAATCATTGACTAGGTAGCATTTTGTTTGTGTTTGGCAATAATTGTCCAATTGTTGACTAATTAAGTTTAAAACGTTCATCTCGCAAAGTACAACCAAACTGTGTATTTAGTTTTTTAATTACATCAATATTTAATACTCCATGCATGTACCGTAAATTTAATGTAACGAGAAATCTTTTTTTTACATAGTGCCAAAGTTTAAATTCTAGATAAACTAAACCTGGCCAAAGTTGGCGCGGCGACAGGAATATCTGGAAGCGAGCGACGCGCGAGCACCCGGCCCGGCGCGTTCCATTCCGTGGCGGCATCCGCGCCACCGCGTGTGCTTTACAGAGGTAATCCCCGCGGGTTACAGTTACACAGAGCGCTCCACCGCCACGCTCGACGCGTCTCTCCGCTCGCTCTCGCCGAGACATGCACGCTGCAGTGCACCTGCGCGGCGCGGGGCCCTGCCCCGCGCCGCTTTCTCCATCTGTCGCGTCAATTGTTCGGTGCCGGCCCGCGCGGCCATCGCCCATCGCTGTCTCGAGGGTTTTCCTCTAGTAGATACGGTAATGATCACTCCTCTGTCTTGAGCTGATATAACAGTGGATTAATAAGAAAGTAATACAGTACTCCCTGATGTTTTTTCCCCTTCATTTGGAACAAATACTGTTACAGGAACGAAAGGACGAGGGATGTCGGAACGGGAACCACGTCGCGCTGAGCGGGCCTTCCATAGGCACAGGCCGCAGGGGATGGTAGCTGATAGGTACTGCCCCGAATTTTTTACATTTTAGTTTTTTTTTTAAGTTTCTCACAAATAAATCCCTGACAGAAATGATTAAAAAAATAGATCCTTAGCTCGGCGCCATTGGTGTTAGTGCTGAGCTAACACGTCTCGGCGCCAGCGTCTCTGGCGCGAGCTCATAGGCACGGTAGATGACATGACAGTGAGCTCGACGCTAGTCACTCTGGCGCCGAGCTCGGGCCAGAGTGATTGGCGCCGAGCCTTTATACGTTATGGGCCCCGCGCCTCTCTTCACTCCTCCCCTCTCTCGCCCTAGCAGAGCCGCTGCCGCCGCCCGCCCGCCCATGGCCGCCCTTGCCCTCGCCCGCGCCGCGCCACAGCGCCCGCTCGCTCGCCCC
>NW_027098092.1:0-60000 GCF_019320115.1 Miscanthus floridulus | reverse complement strand
CAGGGCAAACCCACAACAAAGTCCATGGAAATGTCTTCTCATTTCCACACAAGGATCGACAAAGGTTGCAAATATCCCAGGGTATGCATATGATCTGCCTTAACACTCCCACAAATGTCGCACTCTATGATGTACTTGGTGATGTCCTGCTTCATATTGGACCACCAATATAAGTGGCGCAAATCATGGTACATCTTGTTACTGCTAGGATGGATAGACAATTTGGAATGATGAGCTTCATTCAAAATCTTCTTTCTCAGCTCCTTATTTGATGGAACCACCAATCTATCCTTGTACCTCCTACACCTTGCTCATCAATGCTAAACTGAGGACCACGCCCTTCGGCAATCAATTTCTTGATGTGAGGAATTTCTAAGGTGTCTTGTCTTTGCTCCATAATAATCTGCTCAAGTAACTCTGAGACTAAGGCAATGTGAGCCAGCACCTTAGCATGGTTGAGAGACAAAGGTGCTTCTTCAGCCTGATATGACTTCTGGCTCAAAGCATCAGCTACCACATTGGCCTTTTTGGGGTGGTAGTGTACCTTGAAGTTATAATCCTTGATCAATTCCAACCATCTCCTTTGCCTCATATTTAACTAAGACTAAGTAAAAATATATTTAAGGCTCTTGTGATCTCTAAAAATATGTACCTTGCTACCCAACAAATAATGCCTCCAAATTTTTAGAGCGTGGACCACAGCAGCCAGCTCTAAATCATGGGTGGGATAATTCACTTCATGCTTTTTCAGTTGGCATGAAGCATAAGCTATCAAACGCCCCTCCTACATAAGCACACATCCCAACCCCATCTTCAAGGCATCACAATGTGCATCAAAAGGTCTATCAATATCTGGTTGGGCCAAAACAGGAGCAGTGGTAAGAAATTTCTTCAAAGCTTGGAAGGCTTCTTCATAGTCTAGGCTTCAAACAACTGGGCTTCTTTTTGGAGCGGCTTGGTCATTGGCTAAGCTATCTTGGAGAAGTCAGGAATGAAGGACCGATAGTATCCAGTGAGACCAAGGAACTGACGAATCTGGTGCACTGACTTGGGAGACTTCCAATTTAGCACATCTTGCACCTTGTTTGGATCTACAGAGATGACATCAGGAGTCAGAACATGTCCCAAAAATTGTACCCGATCCAGCCCAAACTCACACTTGCTGAGTTTGGCATGCAGCTTGTGTTCCCTCAATCGAGTCAGTACTATCCAAAGTTGTTGGGCATGCTCTTCCTTGTTCTTAGAATATATCAAGATATCATCAGTGAATACCACCACAAACTTGTCCAATTCTAGCATAAAGACTAAGTTCATGAGATACATGAAGAATGTACGAGCGTTGGTGAGACCAAAAGACATGACTAGGTATTCATATAGCCCATACCTAGTAGAAAAAGCTATATTTGGTATATCTTGTGGTCTAATCTTGATTTAATGATAGCCTAAACGGAGATCAATCTTAGAGAACACCTTGGCACCAGCTAGTTGATCGAACAAAGTATCAATACGGGGTAAATGATACTTGTTCTTAATGGTTACCGCATTGAGAGGGTGGTAATCCACACACATCCGAAGAGTGCCATCTTTCTTCTTCACAAAAATGGTTGGACAACCCCATGATGAAGACTAGGATGGATGAATCCTTTTTCCAACAACTCTTCTAACTGTTTCTTCATTTCAGCCAATTGATTTAGGGCCATGCAGTACGGATGTCAGGAGATAGGAGTAGTGCTAGGCTATAACTCAATGGAGAACTCCACATCTCTGTCCAGTGGCAACCCTAGTAGATCTTCAGGAAAGACATCCAGAAACTCACAGACCACAGGAATAGAAGCAAGATCAGGAGAAGCTTCAGCATGAGTAGCAATAGGTAAGGCTAGATTTGAGGGCTTAAGAAGAGACATCCTATCCTCAAAAGAAGGAAGCCGTAACTCCACAACTCTACTTTAAATCCAAGACTACCCCATATACCCGCAACCAGTTCATTCCTAGAATTACATCAATGCCTTGCCCAAGCAGCACCATGAACTAGAGATGGTAAGTGTGAGTAGCTAGTACTTAGCCCACTGTGTCTGTCCGAGTATTAACGCACAACTACACACCTAGAGTACTGATTCTATAGGCAAAAGGTATAGCCATAAGAGGTATATTGTGTCGTTGTGCAAATCCTATGCTCATGAATGAATGTGATGCACTAGAATCAAACAACACATAAGCTGGATGGGAATTAATGGTGAACATACCAGCCATCATCGATTTATTTTGCAATATTTCCTTAGCCTCCATGAAATTAACCTATCCAGATCGGCTCACTGGCACTTTCTTCTTTATAACTATCCTCTAGATTAGCCTAGAGTTAGTTAAGGGTTGAGTTGATTGAGCCGGCTGGTTTTACGACCACTCTCGGACATAGTGGCCTTCCTTGCCACACTTGAAACAAGCACAAAGCTTGTTCCCCTGTCCGTGACGAGGTGAGACTTGCTATCCCTAGGGCTGCTAATGTTGCACCTGTTGAGTAGGCACACGATATTGAGTGGAAAGAGCCTAAAAGGTCTGCTGAGGCTATTGAAACGAATGCCCACCCGAAGACTGATAGGGCACCCACCTGACAACCTATACCTTCTGTGTCTGGGGGTGACTAGAAGACCCATTAGCCACCTGCTTGTGCTTCTATTCTGCCTAAGAGTCATGCTACAACCCCTTCATGGCAATAGCAGTGTTCATCATCACCCCAAAGGTCTGATAGTTTCCTGTATATAACTCCTTCTGCAAGATGCAAGAGAGGCCATGATAAAAATAGTCTCTCTTCTTCTCATCTGTATCAACATGAGTCCAAGCATATTGTGACAAGTGGTTGAACTTGTTAACATAGTCCATCATGGATAGGCTTCCTTGCCAAAGGTCTAGAAACTCTGTCAACTTCCTGTTTAGAACACTAGTAGAAATATAATACTCTCTGAAGGCCACAGTGAACTCCTGCCAGGTCACCCAGTGATCCGCCTGCTGCATGACATTGAATGTAGAGAAAATTCCTTCAATGCCATCAAAAGCTATACTAATCCCTTCATTGCCATTCAAATCTATAAGTTCTCTTCATTGCCATTAATTTATAATTTTTGTTCCCTTGTATGCCATTGCCGTTACTTTTTTGTTGATCCATCGTGCATACCGTTAAAACTTTGCCATGGTGGTGTACAGGTGGTGTCTAGCTCAACCAACGGTTGACCGGTGCCAGCGATGGCAAGACATGCCAGCTCACCTGGACAAAGGACTCCGTCGTTGCATACGCCAGGTTGGAGTCGGACACCGACGACGCCTCTTGGGAGCCGATGAACTCGCCGTTCCTCGCCCGGCGAAGCGCTGTGCGCTGAAGCTGAACAGCAGCACCACGAACCCTGAGTCAGTGCAGAACTTGTACGGGCAATCCTCCCCGCCGTCGGCCCCGTCCAGCGCCTACGCAGCGCCGAGCACGCCGAAGTGGAGCCTCGGTGACAACCTCAGCAGGCGGAGCGAGACCCAGGCGTCGGGCCCTGCTGACGTGTCGTACGCGAGGTGGCCGGCCATGGGCGCAGCCAGCGCATACCGACGCAGCACGGCGAACGCGGCCGTGGAGTTTCCTACGAAGCGCTCGAAGACAGTGGTGAGGCGGCGCGTGAACGGGGCTGGCACGACGCGCGGCGGGATGGTGAATCCCATGGCGTTGACGCCGTCAGCCCAGAGCGTGTTGTTGTGCACGCGCAGCACCCAGGCCCGGACGCCGCCCATGCCGGAGAGGTTGGCCAGGAGGGGCAGGTCGATGAGCTGGCTCGTGTTGGTGGTGGTGTCGTGGAGCAGCTCGGACGCGCGGGCGCAGATCGTGGCCTCGACGCTCTTGGCAGGCGAGGAGGAGTCATGGGTGGCGAACCGGGGCGTGCTCTGTGCAGTCTTGGAGCCCCGGCCGATGGCAGGCGAGGAGGAGTCGTGGGAGGCGAACTGGGGCGTGCTCTGTGCAGTCTTGGAGCCCCGGCCGATGTCACACTCGTGGGTGCTCCGCCGAAGTGAGAGCCACGCGGGCTGCTGCTGCTTGCTGTCGGGAAGCGGCGAGCACGACGGCGTCAGCCGCGTGGCGGTGATACTCCGGCAAGTGGTCTGGGTTGTACCTGCTAGTGATCCGTGAGGACCAGGAGCAGAGGTGGCAAGTGTCCGTCTCCACGATCCGCGGGCTACGCTCGTAGTTGGAGTCCGTGCTGTCAGACAGCATCCGATGGTGCACCGGCGTCGCCAGCGGCTTCAGCTGCACGTCCCGAGCAAAGATCCTCTCCTGCACGATGAGGGACCATATAAGATCAAAAGCCAGGCTCCGAGGTGCAACTTCATCTACACGTACATCGTTAATCATGCAGCAAGAGTAAAAAAACATGTAGATTACTTCTTGTTCCATGGATTCCGGTACGAAGCATTTTTTACGGCGATGGAGTCGGCTTGCAGCCGCATGAGTGTCTGCAATCTGTGCAGTGTCATGGCTGCCTGCTTCCTCACCAGGTAGCCCCATACCAACGCCTAGATCTTGACAAGTGCTCGGGACGATCGATCGTACAAGGTAACCTCTGAATGTTTTCTGGATCACGACCGCAGCACGGTGCTCTCGAGCTCTTGCATCCTCCCTTGGCCTCATGACCTATCGTGACCATTCCACCGTGGTAGGAGGAGCGACGGCGTCGACACTCGACGACCGCGCGCCGCCGTCAGCTCTGCTCTTCCTCTGCTTTGCGAAGCTCCACCTCTTCTTCTTGTTCTCCGGCCCGTCGCCCCAGTCGGTACCGACATGGTTCGCCTGGAGTCCTCTATGCTCCTCCTTTCTACCCGTCAGTAGCTGCTTGAGCCATCTCACGATGCGCCTCATGGTGCGGCAATTCTCTACGCACGAGAATGCAAGGAACAAAGAAATCGGTCAACGAAAGGAATGGGGGGCAAGCTTTACAGCAAAGGAAGATCAACAGGCGAAATTCATCAACAGAACTACAAAAGAGTATAGAGCAATAAAAGAAGAACGGAGCGCTGCAGATGGGAATTTTGGTGGGGAAAAAATAAACTGCACTACACTCAGATGAGAAATCTCAGCAAGCGAAGAAAGCGGCAACCTAAAAAGAGAGCGTTTGCGTTTGGCTTGACAACGGCCGACGGAGGCGCCTGGAGCAAGAAGCACCGGATACAACCTTTTCGTTCGTGGCACTGCTGTTCAGCTTCGGCGCGCAGTGCTTCGCCGGGCGAGGAACGGCGAGTTCGTTGGTTCTCGAGAGGCGTCGTCGGTGTCCGACTCCAACCTTGCGTCTGCGACGAAGGAGTCCTTTGTCCAGGTGAGCTGGCACCTCTCGCCATCGCTGGCAACACCACCTGTACACCACCATGGCAAAGTTTTAACGGTGTGCACGATGGATCAACAAAAAAGTAACGGTAATAGCATATAAGGGAACAAAAATTATAAATCAATGGCAATGGAGGGAACTTATAGATTTGAATGGCAATGAAGGGATTAGTATAGCTTTTGATGGCATTGAAGGAATTTTCTCTTGAATGTATCCCACCATGCACTCACGGATCCCAACAACTGTTGCGCTGCAAAGCGCACCTTCTGCTCATCAGTTACGGTGAGCAACAGAAACTTTTGCTCCAGAATGCATAGCCAATGCTCCGCATCCAGATGCTCAGCCATCGGTGTGAACATGGGTGGGTGCATCTTTAAGAAATCTTGATAAGAGCAGGGTCCCTCAGGACCATGGGCACCACCTCGTTCCCACCATTGGCCCTGTGGCCTCCATGAGCGAAGCCACCGATAGCCTGTGCCAGCAGCTCCATGGCATGGGCTGACTCACGATGAACAGCCAACATCTCTGACATCATCTCCACATGAGTCATCAGAGGTGGCGGTGGCGGAGGAGGAGGAGCCAAAAGTGGAGCCTCATGGATCTCCCCGTTGTCGTGCTCATTGCTCCGATCACTTTCACCTTAGCCTTCGCCAAGACCGTGGCCTGCCCCGGTACTGGTGCTCCCATGACCGTACCTCAGGTTTATCTAAAAATAGATAGGAACCAACCATTTAGGACAACCCTCCAGATCAGGAATAAGAGATTAGAGAAATGATAAGGCATTTATTAAAGCATTCTTTTAATTTCTCCTATCAATTTACTAATCCAAATTATACGTGTAGGGGGAATTTAGTTTTTGTAAGATTCTCTTATCATGATGCATGCATTAGCCTATACGTTCACTCAAGTTGGAATATAGCAGCATTCGCAAGAATTTTCGGCACATCGCACACTCACTTTCCATATGCTAAATGATTCTTACACAGCGTAAGTTAGCGTACCTGCAGAAAACTGATTAGATCAAACCAGTGCCGCTATCCTAGATAGACCATATTGCTAGGGCTTATACTTATTTACATAATTTTATCGCATCCTACTTTTCGCAAACTTTTGTTGGTCAAATTTTATGTTTTGTAAAAGAGTGATGAAACTCATAGACTCATTATTGGCTCTAGTACCATCTATGGTAGAACTGCCCGAAATAACACACCTTCGGAGGTGCTCGTCTTCCACTAGACACTACGCACCCTGAAAGCAAGGTACATTGGGCGGGTCCCGTCGGGCACACCCCACGGGAGAGCCTGAATAATCCACATTTTTCCCAAGGATCCAATAATGAGAATGAGTTACAATACTTAGTCCATTTCATACATCCAGCATTCTTAGAAATATATTATTATAGTACCAAATTCAGAGTGCGAAAATTTAATAGCGGAATGAAAAGAAACATCTATCAATAATATACAAGGATCTGTCTATGCCCACCAGAAGAATCCTTTACGCAACGGCTACTCCCCAAGCAGTACCTACAACCGGGGTAAATAAATCCTGAGTACACAATGTACTCGCAAGACTTATCTGACTAGTAGGAATAATTTCTCAACTCCAATGGATATGATAAGTTTTATGGTTTGTTCAATTTTCTTTTTGTAGAAAGCAATACTAATAGTGAATCCTTATTTATGTTATTATTAGCAGTCATGATTAATTCATTATCCAGCCATTCTATGGCCCTATTCGCTTGTCTTATAATCCATACTTTTCAACTTGTTTTTTTAGTCGGAATAATATTTTTCTCTCACAACAAATTAGCCGGAACAATGTTTCGGCTTATTTTTTAGCGAAGCGAACAGGGCCTATATGAGCACTTGTTCTACTTTCAAGCAGGAGTTGAGCAAACAGTTCCATTTCATCATCTTTTAGTTCTTAGTACGGTGCTAGACTGTAGACAAGCCGTACTGGAATGCCGGTGATTCACGAATCATTGTGCCCAGTTGGGTACCCCAAAACACACGCCTCGCTTGTACCCTAGGCACAAGCAGGACCAGCCCATCATTCTCCTATCACGGGGTCTAGGTCCTCGTCCAAACTTGGACTCTAAGCCCCTGCTCCTGAGTCCCAGACTTAGTGCGGTGCTTAGATCTCCACCATCCCTGCCTCTAATCAGTTGGTCTAGAAAGAGCCAGAACCCACGACAAGAGAGTAACAAGCCTTTCCTGCGCCCATACCCAAGTATGTGCTTGGAATAATAAGTCTATGACTTGCCTAGAACCCAATGCAATGGCCAGTCCTTAACTAACACAGACGGAGAAAAAGTGTAACCAAGCTATGCTCCGTTAGCCGCAGAACACAACCTCTTACACCCACCAATACCCATACCATACCCCTGCTCGGTCTTCGTTTTTCCTTTCCACCATTTATCATGAGTGATCATAATAATCACCTATTGTGAGTAACGGCAGGTTACTCACGCTACCGAAATTCTGAGTATAGCAGCTACTCGACCTATACTAGTATGACTCATAGGTAAGTGTATCTATGCATGTAGTTTCCATACAATGCCTGTAACATAAATGCATATTACATATATATATTCTATGATCATTCAAAAATAGGGGTTATGCACCGGGGCTTGCCTTAGGCAGGCGGTGTGTCAACAAAGTCAGCAACTGATAGCTCTGGAGCTCCCTCCTATACGAGAATCTCTTCCTCGTACTCTTCAATTATCTCCTCATAGTCCTATTTGCCCATAGGCACGAACTCTACCAACTCGTTATCTACATGCATGAAATGATGATGCAACACTTAGTAATACGGCAACAGCAACTCTTAAAATAAAATATAGCTATCAAGCTACTAAGCTAGCTCTACCAACTGACATGCTAAGTTGCCTATTTCTACCACTAATAGGTATGAAACGTTGCATGCATTGCCTTAGCAACTAAATTCATTTCTATTCTTAATATCACTTTACTCTATATGTGATAAAACTGGAAGTACTAGCTACTCTATTTATCAACCTACTCTAAGGCTTCAAAAATTACAGTGAGTGCCTAATAATGTCATGAGTCTACTGTAAAATTTTCAGAGCTAGCACTTCTACCATTTCATCATGAAAATTCATTCTCTAAATAATTCTAATAACAACAAGCATATTACAACAATTAAAGTAACCCTAAAGATACCACAGAATAGTATGAACTAAATACACTAAAAGCTAGATCATGAATTTAGGAAACTAACAAAATTTACTTTGTGATTTTTGGACACTTACATAATTTTATACTGATTATCTAAGATCAGTTCACAATGTAATTTAGAAAAGCATTTACTAATTTGTTAGAAAAGAAAAGGGCAAAATAGCACGGCGCGGCCCAACGCGGCTCGTCCCACTCTAGTGTAGCGCACGTGCACGCGACCCGCCAGCGCGGCCCATGCAGGGCGTGACCCAACTGCGTGGAGACGGCCTGCAACGGGAAGGCCCACACGTGCCGGTCATTTTGCGAAAACACCCTCGGGCTACCTGGTAATAGCGTGAGCACTAAGCACACTATTCCTTCAGTCTGTGACTATGCAAAACAGCTCTTGCGACACTCTGTCTTCACATCAGGGGGGTCCCTGACCTGGCCACGCACGCTGGTGCAGCGGCCGATGGCACTGACAACCCCCGCTGGGCAACCAGGACCCACCCCACCTTATCTAAGGAGCCGGTACTTGCCTAGGTGCGAACGCAAAATGCTGGGCGATGAAAATGTGAGCCGAGACGTCGTAGTAAGGTCGGACCACAGCGATAGAGCTCCTGCAACAAAACAGTGATGATTCAGTGAGCTACAACAACGTCGAAGCAATAGGGGTAGCTCGTGAGCTCAAGGAACTCACCATGAACCCAGCCGATGTGGTGGTTCAGTCGGAGGCGGCTCGAGTCCAACTGGTCGTGTGCGCATGGACGGTGCGGTGGTGCACCACGGTGGCAAGACCGCGTCAGGAGCGTTGAGGAGATGGTAGCAACTCGACAAGGGTACATCGGGTGATGGGTGGGTCGAGGCGAGACTGGCGGTGCAATAGATTGATGTAAGCAGCTCTGGTGTCTAGGCTTTGCCATCGACGCATACCGATACGGTCTTAGCGACCTGGCGGGAAGAAAGCTCCAAATTGGAGCATGGCACGGCAAGGATCACTGCACGGCGGGGTCGGGTGGCTGGCTGACTACACAGCAAAGCCATGGGCAAGGTTAATTGGACCGAGGTGACTCCATCACGTCGAATTGAAGGTGCGGGTCCGGCGACCATGGCGACAGAGGAAATAGGGGGGAAACAGACATGGCTTGGCTCATCATTGCCATGGTAGGATGTGGTTGTCAACTTGTAGTTCAAGCGCGCATGTGCTACAGGCCGTTGGAGGATCAATGAAATACGCTCAGGAATGGTTGGCCGCATTGCCATAAATACAAGCCGACGGTGGCTCGGCCATGTGCATCGCAGTGGCTGGCACTGGACTGGGGAGGCAGCAGCGCAGCATCACAGCGAGCGCGGATGTGATGGCAATGGCTAGGTGGGGCAAGCCCACACACGTGTAGACATGAAGATCGGCAACAGCAGTGACTGTGCGATGGTGACAGCGCGGGCCACATGGTGAAAGGATGGCGACACAGTGACGCAAGTGAATGCGACGCAAGCAGTGCGGGTGCACGCGGTGACCCAACACTCGCGATCATGGCTAGCAGCAGCGCGATGACACAGCGAGGTAGGCGGCAGCGGAATGGCCAGGGCCCGTCGGCCCCAGTGTCCTGCCGAGCGCGACGATGGGTGTGAGTACGTGTGTGCTTACGTGCGTGAGTCACTTGCTTGGATGCGGCAGCGGCGATGCAGGGCCTGCACGGTGGTGTGCGCGCACGTCGAGCAAGCCAGCGCTGTAACGCCGAGCCAAGGCATGGTGACCGCGCCTTGACGCTGACACCGACCGAAAACATGCCATGCACGATTTTTAAAGCACCCCAAAAATCAAATCCATTACTTCAAACGTCGAACCACCTATTCTATAGTCAAGAGGGCATGTTAGGCTATCAAGACCAGCCATGAAACCACACCACTAATTAATCCAATTCACCTACAAAAATTGCCAAACTTGGCCTCGTCAAACCGTTCTCCGACTTAGGAAATTCGACTAAGTCTTGATCGAATTCGCGTAAAAATCGATTTCCAAGCTATTAATCATGCAAGCTAGTGAATTCATTTCTCGATCGCATGTATTTCATTGTCACCTATGAAGTTTGTACCACAAACTTTATTAAAGTTCCGTATATGCGTTCTATAGTATTTTCACTTAATAAAAATTGATTTAAAACCCTAAGTAATATAACTTGACTATGAAATGTAACTTTCGTTTCGCGTTTCCGTTGATCATTTCGAGTTACAAAAATTGATTTACACACTATTTTACATACACTATCATATAAATATGATGCCTATGCAGTGTTTTAGTAAAGGATTTATAGTGTAACACCGAGGGTGTTACACCCCTCGCCTGTGAGCGCGCTCGCCCGAGGCTGAGCGCACCATCGTTGAACGGCCTTGCATTGTTGCCCTTGACCGTTCGGCTCGAGGCTTCCCCTACGGTGGCCTACCGCTGAGAGACACCAGAGCGAGCTCACGGCGGTGGGATGGTGGCGCCGTCGCTGGCCCCGTCGATGGCGCGTGCGCTCCCCAGCGGGTGAGCGCGCCGCCGTCGAGCGGCCTAGCTGTGGCGCCCTAGCATGGCTGCAGTACATCGGCGCAGAGGCCCTTCCCAGGGTGATCCGGTGAGTGGAGGCCGGCGAGGTATGCCGCCTCCCTAGCTCTTTCCCTTTCCCCTTCTTCTCTTTGATTGCATCTTGCTTTGTTCTTCTCGGATCTTGTCTGATTGGGGTTTAGGGTTAGGGTTAGGTCGAGTTAGGGTTAGGGTTTGAATACTGTTCTTCTTCCCCAAGCTGTCTATGTGGGTTAGGGTTAGGGTTCGAGTGGCGTTCGAAAACTAAGACCTCTTTCCTACTCTCTTTTCTTCACCCGATTAGGGTTTAGGGTTCGATGAACCCTCTGCCTTTCTTTCTTTTGATTCGAACCAGATCTATCTCATCTCCTTCTAAACTGCTACTTCCCCTACTGGATCTACGCCTAGAGCAGCGGCTTCGATATCATTGTTATGTTCTTAGGATCATCTAGGTGCAGATTGGAGGGTGAATACATTACTGGCTTAGTTCAATTCGACCTATAACATGATACAGAGAGGGAGACGGTGAGAGAGAGAGGTGTAGGAGATCTCTGACTGTTGGGTTTGGAGGAGCATGATCTGTCCATGGCCATGTCTGTGATGCAGGGCGTCGGGGAAGGAGAAACAGAGGAGTCCGGCGGTGGCGTAGACGTTGGGTGGCGCTGAGGCGGCGGTGGACTTTCCGTCGCTGGCAGCACCCCTCTCGATCGGTCTAAGGTTAGGAAGTAGGTGGGGCGTCCGGCGGCTTAGATGAACCTCGTATCATGTGCTCTGGCCCCCACCTCACTCTATATGATGTTGCGTGACGGGGGGCCACCAACCTTGGTTTGGTTGGATGCCCCCGATCAAGGCACTGAATCAAGGTCCGACTCGGCTATTGGGCCGAGTCGGATGAGATCAACTCTAATACGGAGAAGTGCGTCATTCCACCGGGTTCCAGCGTCTCTCCTTAGCGCGGCGACCATGGCGGAGCAGGTCAGATGCCTTTGGAACCCCTTGTTTCAGCCACTGGGTGAGCTTGATTGTGGCAGATCCCGTATCGTCTGGTATAAGTGCCCGTGTAGTACGCAGCCTTGTGGCTCTATAGGCCGATACGCTATTTAGCGACGCTATTGATTGGAAACGCAGAAGTAGCAATTGAACTTTCACCATTCGAATGGTTTGGCTGCGTGTTATCATGCTATGAAGAGTGTGGACTACGTGAATTTGCACTAGTCCAGACGTTGGTTGGGTTCCAATCTTGATATATGATCTGATGGGTTTGATTACTGTCAGTGCTAAACATCTTTTCTCTTTTGTCTCTGCAGACGGAAAGGGCTTTCTTGAAGCAGCCCAAGGTGTTTCTCTGGTAATATTCAAGCGCTAATTTCTGACGCGCCTTTGCTTCATTCATTCAATTTTGGATGCGAGGCTTATGAGTTGTTTTGGAATTCAGTTCCAAGAAGGCCGCCAAGGGGAACAAGCCTGGCAAGGGAGGAAACAGGTTCTGGAAGAACATTGGCCTTGGTTTCAAGACACCCAGGGAAGCCATTGAAGGTCGGTATTTCTTTTCTTCTTCAGCCAAGCCGCTGGTGTTTCTATTGGCTTGTTAGCTCATATAAAGCTATGGACTAGGTTAATGATTCACCAGTTCAACAATTCTGGCTGTTTCAACTTGTATGTCTCTTAGACAGAACTACATTTAGTCCATTCTTAGATTATGATCGATCCAAAAACTTAGACATAAGTTATATTAAGGCTTTCAGAAAAATGCAATATGACTAGATTTAGGGAGTATTCGGCTGGTCTTATCAGCCAGCTTATTCGCTGGCTTATAAGCCATGGTACAGTGTTTTTTTCTCTCAAAAAATCAGTCATACAAATAAGTACCAGCGGCTTTATAGCCAGCCAAACACTCTCTAAGCTTTACAGATTGGGAATGGAATTCAATAGTAAGTTATAAATTATGATCCCTGTCTATAGCTATTAGGGCATCTCCAATGGTAGGAGTAAGTGCTAGCTCTTATGCCATTGCATATTCGCGTCCCATGTGTCCCCACATGTTACATGTAATGTGTTCTTTATTCTATACATTCTCATTTCACCTATGCAAGAGAGATGGAGTAGGCGTGTCTTTCTTGCATTGGGGCGTGCAAAAACAGCCTAGCTCTTCTCGTGCTCTAGCTCAAAGGTTTTTTGGCATCTCACTCCGTCACGTAGCGTTGGAGACGCCCTTACAATTACTACTTAGAAATCAGCTAGTTTATTAGACGGTTAAGTATGTTGCCCATATACCGACGATGTTAAAAGGGAAGCTTGTCTCTCTTGAACAATCACAGTGGTGACCTGGAAGCTTTCACCTTGCTATGTTTAAAAGCTTATACTGGTTAAGTCTTCCTTGTATATTTGATGTTATTCATGCCAAACTATATTATATTATTATACATCACTGCTAGTGTGAACTCTTGGCCCCGTTCGCTGGTCTGAAACTTGACTGAAACTGGCTGAAAAACATTGTTTCGGCTGAATTGTTGTGAGAGAAAAATACTGTTCCGGTTGAAAAAAGAAGCCGAACAACCGAATATGGGGTAAGCCGAACAGGGCCTCTGAATATCGAGGCTAATTCAATTTGTAGTAATTTTAGATGATGAATCTCTCTGTTCACATTTATTTTTCATTTCGACAGTGATGAAGTGATTATAGTTTTGTTTCAAGAAAGTTGTGGTAACCTTATAGGTTGTTTTAGGTGCTTGATTTTAGATGGGCTCTATTAATTCAGTTGTGATTTATATTTCCCTTATTTCTTTGTTGTTGCAGGAACCTACATTGATAAGAAATGCCCATTCACTGGCACTGTGTCTATCAGGGGTCGCATCATCGCCGGAACATGCCACAGTGCTAAGATGAATAGGACCATCATTGTTCGTAGGAATTATCTTCACTTCGTCAAGAAGTACCAGAGGCTAGCTAATATTCATTATTGGCCCAAATTTGCTGATTGCCTCATGCCTTCATGCTGTCTGTTTGCTAACTGACCATTTGTTGGTGTTTGTGTAGGTATGAGAAGAGGCACTCCAACATCCCTGCGCACATTTCACCATGCTTCGGTGTCAAGGAAGGAGATCATGTGATCATTGGCCAGTGCAGGTAAAACTTGCTTTATCATTCCTGGACCAGCTTTTTGTAACGTTGTTACCTGGATGGCATGGTTTCTGAAATGCAATTGGCAAAGCTCAATATAATTTGTCCAACTGTTTGACATGAAATATCTATCTTGGCCCTGTGACAGAACCGTCCAATTTATACAAGATCAAGTATGGTTGTCCCCGCTTAACACGTTGACACGCGCATACTCTCACTTATATAAACCCGGTAGTCCGCCGAGTGTCACGCAGGACCTCGGTAAATCAACATCACAACCAAGATCGCGTGATTAAGCAAATACACATCACATACGTAGAGTTGCAGCGGAAAATAATATTACAAATAGGTTCATAAATAATAGTACAAGTTTGGATTTCAAAAGCAATTAGTGAAAACAACATAACTTTCAAATGATTACATTAATATAAGTTCCAAATACGTTGCTAGTATAAGTAACATCCTCAGATAAAAGCATATAGATGAGAATAAATGTGGAGTCACCGAGCCCACCGGCGGTTAGCCACCATCTTCAGCAGGCCAAAACCTCACCTGCAACATGGTGGGATAAACCCTGAGTACGAGAAAGTACTCAGCTAGACTTACCTGACATAACCGAAAATAAAGTGACACCAAGGATTATGAAGGGCTTTATAGTAGGGTAGCTGACTCATTTGCAAAAAGGCATTTTTAGCATTTCAAGAACCTTTCCAAAAGCATTATTGTCAAGTTAATTATTATTAACCTGTCGACTACATTTGCACCTATACTAGAGCAAGCATGTGATTAAGCAAATAATGATAACCAATGATCATTAACAACTTCCACAATGTCATATCCATTATAACTGTCCAAGTGTTCCATCAACATTACTACGATGAAGTAACTCAAGTAAGTGTTCACTATCCAGTGAACGATGGCGATTCGAATCGATTATTAACCAGTTGATAATTTATTCCTTACACAAACCTCACTCACCCGCTAAAGTGAGGTATCGGTCACCGAGACAACTATCCAGGAAAAATCTCGAGTTTGCCAGGAACCATATGTACCCGGGGGCCGACCGACTGCCTTTCGGTCTTATCATCGTGCCCCCATGTCCTACCACACTTGCTCCGGTACAGTGCGTTGCGGGCAATCTACTCGGCCCGAATAATCTCCCAGCTTCGCGGTCGAAAGGTACTTTATTCGGCCAGCTAAATGTAAGGCATGCGTTCAACATGACCTGAGGCCCAACAACGGTCGGTCCTTAATCGACACAGACGGAAAGGACTACAGTCCAAAACTCTGTAAGTCTCCGTCCGGTCTCAACTTCGAATTAACACTTAGTTATACCATGACTACATAGTTATCCAAGCAGATCTAGGTAACCACCTATAGCTCGCAGGTGACAGGAAATCACCTGACTTCTACCGGTCTAAGCCAGCTAAGCATTGACTCGACTGCGGATACCAGGGTAACAAGGATATAGTATAACAAAGGTAAACAAGGTATAATGCAGCAACGGTTGCAAACAACTCCTGAACGTAATGCATCAATTAAAGTAAAGCATTAATTAATAATCGCAAACCGGGGAGAAAAATGCTTCGGGGCTTGCCTAGGATCCGATACAAGTCAGTTCAGTTATCTTGCACCGACTTGGTGACATCTCCAGTCCTAGCACTTGCTTAGTCCTTCCATCTTCGGGATAGATCTACCAAACCAAATCTTCGAGTTCGGCTCCACATCACATCCTTCATGTGGTTCATCTAGCATACCTAAATGAGATGCAAGATGCATGTGTATGAATGGTAACACAAGATTATGCAAGACATAGACACCAATAGCTATTTAACTAACATCACACAACTAACTATAGAGAGCAAGCACATCAAGCATGACACAAGTTTAACAAGGTCATAAGTATCATAACTTGACCATCAACAAGGGCATAAGCCACACTTAGCAACACATGGAGTAAATAACCACAACTAGCATGTCTATTTCTGAACTGCAAACAACAGCTTCATGGTTGGGTCATAACTAGAGTTATACAAATCCAATAGCCATGCAACAAGACATTCTGGAAAGCTTATGAAATTTTCTACAATTCATCTTTAATCATCTTAGCATGATTCTCAAGTTAACTAAGTCATATATACCCATTTACAGAAACTGGTCCGCAACTGACAGAGAGCAGCCATTTCTGAAACTCAACTTTAAACAGGCAGAACTCACAAACCACAAAGTCAAATACCACCAAATTTTAACAGAAGCTAGATACATGAATTATCTACAACTTTGTTATTATTACCAAAAACTCATTTAAATCCTAACTAGATCAAACACTAGCATCTTTCATATCTACTCAGAATACAATCAAAACCTGACAGAAGACTTAAAAGTCATGTAACTCCTACACTATCAGGCCTATGGCCTTACAATTTGAACACAAGAAAGATCATGAAATTTGATACAACTTTTGTATTCACTACAACCATAGCAAACATCATTTACACCACGAAAATGATTGCATAAGCAAAACTGCAAATGCAGCCCAACAGCAGTGGTACAGAAAACTGATAGAAATTTTAGAGAAGCATAACTGGAGTTCTAGACCTCCATCAAACATGAACCATAACTTTTTGAAAATCTTAGGAAGTTACCTACAACTTTCTTATTCTCATATTAAGATGATTCTACAGTTAGAAGGGTCAATTAATCCAATAATTGCATCTTTGTCCAAAACATAGGTAGAAACTGACATGCCACTTTAAACAGCTATAAATGGAGTTATACATGTCCAATAAATGTGGTTCTGGACTTTTTAGAAAGCTTAGAAAATTCTAAACAACTTTTTTGTAAATACCTAAAGCTAATTCTACTAGTAAGAAGGCCCCACAGTAAGAACAAGGAAACCCTGTCTGGGTTTGGGCAGAAACAGCCACAGAGATTTAAGCAAGTATAACTCAAGATCTACTTAGCCAAAAATCATGATATTTAACTTTTTGGAAATCTTAATAAAAGTAACACAACCCATGTATTTTCACCAAGTCATGATTCATAACTTAAACTAAGCCAATTAACTCAAACATGCAGAACTGTTCAGAGTAGAAGCAAAGCAATACAGGGCATTTGTTATTTTTATAACTCTTAAACTATAAATTCTAAACTCCTGAAATTTTTACCAGACAACAACAATGACCTTAGTAGCACTCCACAAAAATTTCACATTTAGTTGATCAAAATAACTACAGTTATGAAAAAGACAAGACACCACTAGTAGTACAAACCTAACTGCATAAATTGATTTTTACAGCACAAACTTTAAACTAAATACTGCCATATTATAGATCTACTGCATATATAATTTCACAAGGATTCCAAAAAGTTCTCATTTACTATTTTACGATTTTTCTACTAATTACTATGAATTTTCAAAGTTCATCATTCAAATCTGTAAAAACAAAAGAAAAGACATGGAAGTCTTGCATCGGGGTCCCTACAGAAAACATTAATTAAACTACAGCGAAGGGGTCCTCAGGAGCACTATTCAAATGAGTCATGGCTTCACAGAACAGCCCTTCCCTTATGTCAAATTGATGCGCGCGGTCCTTGACGGGATTTGGAGCAGAGGATGAGCCGGAGCTTGTCGACGCCGGCCGGAGAAGGCATGTCGTCGGCGTAGGAATGGCGAGGGAGAACCAGGGGGTCCACGTGCACCCGCTGGTCTATCCAGCTCGGCCTGAGGTGGCTTGTGGCGGCATGGCCACTGCAGCAAGCGGCTCCGATGGCCGGGCTGTTCTGGCAGTTTCCGGCTCAGACGAGGGGCGCCGGTCGTAGAGGAGGAAGAGGCGGAGGCGATGGTTCATGCGGTGGGTCACGAGAGGGCTTGGAGGCAGCAGGGATGTGGTGGGGGCAAGCTCGGCCCGCCAGCCATGGTGGACGCGGCCGCGCTCAGCGCTACAGAGGGGTAGAGCGAGAAGGGGCGAGTGAGGGAGAGTGCTAAGCGAGCATGGAGGGTGCCGGGCTTCACCAAATGTGAGAGGGAGCGGCAGAGACGCGTGGCACGGAGGTGGGACGCGTGGCAGCAATGGAGGGCATGCTCTGTTGCATGGTTGATGCGTCGGCCTACTGTCGAACACTTGGCATGCGTTGGTGAGGGCAAGGTGGGGAGCCGATTTGGGCCACTTCCAGGCCGAATCAGACCTTGGGCCAAAAATGATGTTTGTTCACCTCAGCCTGCTCTACATTTTTCATTAAGGCACTCCAATCATTTGAGCAACATAACAGTGGGTAATTTAGTCTCCAAAGTGGCATTGTCAATGCATTGACGGCGATTAACAAACTCCAAAAATCGATGGTCAAGACAAGGTCCAATAAGTGCCATCTTTATACATGTTCTTCGCCATCATGTACACTCCAACTTTTATCTTTGGACCAAATCAAGTTGCTTACCAAAATTTGGAGAACGCGAGACGTCAATGCCGATGTCGATGAATTTCTAGACTTAGAATATTTCTAAGTGCTGAAATCAGCAGCAGGTTCCAACTTTGAGCCACTGCTAGACTTAGTTTCGAGCCAATCCATGGTATACTCCAAAAACAAAGTTTCTTCTACATAACATGAGCTTCAACTTTTATTTAATGTCCAACTTTAAAATAGGTGTAGAAGCTATAGTTCTACTTAGACCAAAGTAGGATCACGATAAAGCTTAAATTATCCTTCGTGATTTATTGAAGCATTTTCTTGGCATTTGCTCAACATGAACCTTTCATGACTTTTGTTGTAGAGTTCATCTAGAGTCATTTGGGCATGGTTGTAAGGTTTGGTTGACGATCGAGAATTCCATTCACTTTATAAATTAATTCAAGCAAGGACATAACTTGTCATTTCATGTGACTTCTTGATTCCAAACTTCACGAAACTTTTTCATGGATCAATATAGATGGTTATTGATGTAACATATGAAGATATTCGAATAACACTAGCCCAACATATATCTTGATAAGGGCCTATATGTAAAGCAAGGGTGCAATATCCAAGTTTAGGTTGGGGCTCATTTCCATAGGTTTGACCTTGACATCTTCATCATCACTTAATATGCCATTTTGAGCTCAAACCCATTGCTTAACTGGTGGCAAACACCTGGGGTGTTACAGGCCCTTTTGGCACTCTGCTCTATTCTGTAAATGTACTTATGTTGTACTGTTTTAATTTTAGGTCACTGTCAAAGACTGTAAGGTTCAATGTGTTAGACTTTGAACAGGATCTATAGGCATAGAACTAGCATGTCTACTTGCTGTTGAATAGAATCATGAACCCTAGAACATCTACTAGTACAGTAATAGTAGGTAGAATAAGAGAAAAAGGAAGGGGTAGAAGATGGACGTGTCAAACCTGACACCGCAGAGGGAGTTGATCTAGAGGCATCGGCCATCTCGTTCGTCGGTGAAGTCTGCGCACGGGCAGCGACATTTGGGGAAGAGGTCGATAAAGCCCCCGACGTCGGTGGAGCGGGGCGGCGCGGCTAGTGGCTTCCCATCACTGGCTATGCCCCTCTAGATCGGATTAGGGTTTAGGTTTCGGTGGGGAGCTCGGCTCAGGCGAACCTCGTGTCTTGAGCCGCCGTCCCCCACCTCTATTTATTGCGCAGTGTGACAGAGGCCCTCCAGCCATAATGGGTTGAGCGCCCCCGATCAGGGCGTGGATCAAAGGCCCAACTGAGTCGTTGGGCCCAGTTTAGGATTGGAGATCAATCTAACAATCTCCCCCTTGATCTCCTACCATCTTTTAATTTCATATCATTTACTTTTGTTCATTCCATTACAGATTAGTGCATAGAGCATGTTTCATCGTCATAGTCAATTACCGATAGATTTAACAGCTACAACACACCACTCTGTTCTGAAATAGATACTTAACTTTGGGCCTTCTTTTGTCTAGGAATTATAGGCTTTTCCTTAAACCATGTCGGCTACATGTTCTCTGAACACGTTGGGTGGTAAGCCTTTTGTAAGCGGATCCGCGAGCATCTTTTCGGTACTTATATGCTCAAGACTTATGACATGATCCTGGACTTTATCTTTCACAACATAATACTTTATGTCAATGTGTTTGGCAGCACCACTTGACTTATTGTTCTGAGCATACTATACTACCGAATTATTATCGCAGTATTACTTAAGTGGTCTATAGATGTCGTCAACCACCTTCAAACCAGGTATGAACTTCTTTAGCCAGTTCACCTACCCTGTTGCCTTATAACACGCTACAAACTCGGCATATATTGTGGACGATGTAGTGATGGTTTGCTTTAAGCTTTTCCATGAAATAGCTCCCCTGTGAGGGTGAATACATATCTAGACGTGAATTTTCTATCATCTCCCGTATAATCAGAATCTAAATATCCCATTATATGAATTGAATCAGATCTTCTATACGCCATTATGAGGCCTTTCGTTCCTTGCAAATATCGCAAGACTTTATTTACCAATTTCCAGTGTTCTATTTCAGGATTGCTCTGGAATCTGCCAAGTAACCCAGTAACAAATGCTAAGTCAGGGCGTGTACATACTTAAGCATATTGCAAGCTTCCAACAGCTGAAGCATATGGAACCGCTTTCATTTGATCGATCTCATATTGGTTCCTAGGGCATTGAAAATCCCCATATCTGTCACCCTTGACTATAGGAGTAGGTGAGGGACTACATTTGTGCATACTGAATTTCTTTAAGATCCTTTTCATGTATGCCTTTTGTGACAGTCCTAATACCCCTTTACTTCTATCTCGGTGAATCTCGATCCCTAGAATGAACAAGGCTTCACCAAGATCTTTCATATCAAATTTTGAGGACAAAAACTTCTTTATCTCCAGTAGTAGACTGACATCACTACTAGTAAGTAAGATATCATCCACATACAGGACAAGAAAGATAAACTTCCCTTTCTTAAACTTTGCATAGACACAATTGTCCTCAACATTCTCTTTAAACCCAAAATTCCTTATTGTCTGATCAAACTTCAAGTACCACTGTCTTGAAGCTTGTTTTAATCTATAAATAGATTTCTTTAGGCGGCATCCCATTTGTTCTTTTCCTTCTATGACAAAACCTTTTGGTTGTGCCATATAAACATTTTCCTCCAAATCCCCGTTGAGAAATGTCGTCTTTACATCCATCTGATGTAATTCTAAATCGTAATGTGCCACTAATGCCATTATGATTCTGAAGTAATCTTTACATGAGACTGGAGAAAAGGTCTCATTGTAATCAATCTCTTCTCTTTGCGTAAAACCTTTTGCCACAAGTCACGCTTTATATCTCTCTATATTCCCTTGAGAGTCAAGTTTAGTTTTATAGACCCATTTACAACCTACTATTTTAGCTCCTTTAGGAATTATTTCCAAGTCCCAAACTTTATTGGTATTCATTGATTTCATTTCATCTTCCATGGCCTCAAGCCACTTTAATGAATGATCACTTCTCATGGCTTCTTCAAATAAGGTGGGATCATCCTCCATTTGAAATTCCTCAGTATTGTATACTTCATAGTCAGCAGGAATAGCTGATTTTCTAACTCTTTGAGACCTTCTAGGGGCCTCCACATTTGGCACATCTTCTGTTTGAGGCTGTTGTTGCTCCCCCTTATGTGTGACAATAGGTTCTACAGGATCCTAAAGAACAGGTTCATCATCGTCATTCATTATTGCCACATGCGGAATAACAACAGGTGCTGGCACCATAGTATCTTGCACTGTTGGTGCAGCGACAACAGGTAGTGAGAAAAATGGCTCATGAATCATCGGAGTGGGTGCATACACCCGCTTCTCTTCAAAGTCAATTTCTCGAGCTACCATGCTCCCCCTCATCATTTCATCCTCTAGGAAGATAGCGTGTCTCGTTTTCACAAACTTTTTATGTCTGTCTGGACAGTAGAAACGAAAACCTTTTGACTTTTCTAGGTAGCCAATGAAATGGCAACTCACTGTTTTGAGATCTAGCTTCCCAATGTTTGGGTTAAATACTTTAGCCTCAGCAGGACTCTTCCACACATGTAAGTGGTTTAGTGAGGGTACTCTTCCTATCCACAACTCATATGGTATTTTAAGCACCGACTTACTTGGTACTCTACTGAGAATATGAATGGCGGTTTTTAATGCCTCCATCCACAGGGTCAACGATAAGATGGAGTAACTTATCATACTGCGCACCATATCCATCAGGGTACGATTGCATCTTTCAGCTACTCCATTCTGCTGAGGTTCACCCGGTGTAGAATACTAGGCTACTATGCCATTCTCCTATAAGAACCTTGCAAAAGGTCCAGGAACTTGGCCATATGGGGTATGCCGACCGTAGTACTCCCCCACGATTGGACCTGACTATCTTAATTTTTAAATTGTGTTGGTTTTCAGCTTCTACCTTAAATATCTTAAATTTATCCAATGCTTCTGTTCTTTCTTTAATTGGATAAATGTAGCCATAATGGGAGTAATCATCTATGAATGTTATGAACGAATCATAACCATCCACACTCTTTACAGGAAACGGACCACAGATGTCTGTGTGAATAATCTGTAAAATTCATGCGCTTTGTTTGACATCTTTCTTAATTTTCTTTACATACTTTCCTTTTATGCATTCTCTGTATTGTTCTAAATCTGAGAACTCTAATGGAGGAAGAATATCATTCTTAACTAGTTTTTCTATTCTCCCCCTCGAAATATAGCCTAAACGATAGTGCCATAATTTTGACAATGCATCATGAGCTCTCTTTCATTTTCTGTTTACATCCGTAGATGAGGATACATTCTCATTATCGCACGCAACATTCCTATCATCGTATACAACATTCACATCATCACGTAGTGATAACAAATAAAACTCATTTTATAAGATAGCAAGACCAACATGTGCATTATTAAATGTTATCTTACATTTGCCATTTCCAAAATGGCAATCATATCCATCAATGTCCAAGCATGAAATACTAATCAAGTTTCTCTGTAAAGAGGGAACATAAAGAACATCTCTAAGTAAAAGTGTGAAGCCATCAGCAAACTCTAGAGAAAGATCGCCAACAGCTTCGACATCTGCTCGGACTCTATTTGCAACTTTAACGTGTTTTTCTCTTCTTTGCGTAGTCCTCGTCGAACAGAATCCCTATAAAGAATTAGCAACATGAACAGTTGCACCTAAGTCAATCCACCAAGTAGATTTCAAATACTGTACATAATGGGATTCATTTATGAACGTAATAATGTTCTTACCTTTCTTTGCCATGATCATCTTTAAGTAGTCGGGACAATCTTTCTTATAATGTCCTATTTTCTTGCAATAGAGACACTGGTCTTTCTCTACTGTGAACTTGTTCTGCTGAGGCTGATGCAGCATGGGACCCTTTCCCTTTGGCTTTGAGGAGGAGTTAGCATTATTATTCTTTTTCTTGTTATCTTTCAGATAATTGATAGTGCCACCATTGGCAACTTTTATTCTCTCCTCCTCTTGCACACATATAGCCATGAGCCTTTTCATGTCCCACTTCTCGGACTGTATATTGTAGTTGACAACAAAAGTGTCAAACTCTTTTGGCAAGGAAGCAAAAATTAGATGAATAAGGAACTCTTCCTCGAGAGCTAGATCCATTGATTTTAGCTTGGATGTCAAATTGCTCATCCTTAGTATGTGCTCTCTTATGCCACCATTTCCAGAGTATCTCTTTGTCACCAGCTGCTTTATTAGCTGGGTAGCATATGTCTTTGAAGAGCCAGTGAACTGACTCTTTATTCTATCAAGGTACTCGGTGATGGTGTCACACTCTAGGATTGAGCCCACAATTGTAGGTTTAATCGTGTTCTTTATCACAGCCATACATTTTTTGTTGGCAGTGACCTATTTCATATGCTCAAGGTCATAGGACATCTTTTGGGATGCAAAATCTCTCTCTGGTTGCCCAAGCGGCATCAACCTCGTTTGTCTTCCTCACCGGTGCCACAGGCTTAGTGGGACACAGTGAGGTGACTATCTAGTCCACCTTAGCCAAGATGAAGGCCATGTCAATCTTTTTCTTCCACTCCATGTAGTTGTTACCTTTTAGAGTGAGGATCTCTTTGATACAACCCATCAAGTTGTATCCGCCTAAAACATAATTCATAGAGTGAGAACATAAATATAATAATAACAATTGAATGTCTTAGTTCCAACGTTCGTTAAAATTAAAACATACAATTGTCCTCTACACTAATTCTACATCACCGCTGAGCAAAAATAGAATTAATGCATAACAAAACTCATCATAATATTATCATTAATCAACGTTGGTCAGAATAATAACAATATTATAATAAGCTAAAAAATATCCATTTTTCAAAATTAAATTCTCCCATTGGTTCGAATTTAATAATGAAAATAAAACTTTAAAATACGTAGCGGAAAAATGAACTCATTTCCTTGAATTTTACACACAGGAAAAATTCATTTTTCTGATTTCTTTTGAGCCATTTTCCATTTTTCAATTTTACTGAAAAAGAAAAAAGGAAAATTGGGCTCTCTCTTTACTGCTCTAGGCTCGAAGCCAGCAATTCAGCTCGGCCCACCACCTCTGCGCGGCACCCGGCCGCACCCAGGCCGCAACGTGGGCCTGGACCGGCAAAGTGCTGCGCCCGCGCGCGCCCACCTGGGCCACGAAACGGCCCGCTCGATCTGAGCCGTCCGCGCCGATCCGACGGTCGTCCGCACGCGTCGCTCGATCAAAAACACAACGGCAGTGGCTCCCCTGAAAACCTTAACCCATTCAGTTCACTCTTCTCTCTCTCTACGCCGCGCTCCTCTCTCCTCCCCGCAGCGCAGCCGTAGCAAGGCGAGTTCGAGCGAGTAGACGATGGAGGGCGAGCAAAGCCTCGGCGCCGTCGCCGGCCCCCTCGCCGGTGAGCGCGCTCCCCAGCGGGTGAGCGCGCCGCCGTCGAGCGGTCTTGCTGCGGCGCCCCCTTGGCCAGAGTCCGGCGAGCAACGCCCTCGGCTCGGCCTTCTTCTCTCCGTGCGCCGGCGAGCCACACTACGGCGGTGTCAGCAGCGGTCAAGGCAGGCCTCCCCTTCCCCTTCTTCCCCTTCTGATTTGTTCTTCTCGGATTCAACCAATTGGGGATCTAGGGTTAGGGTTTTGGGTTAGAGTTAGAGTTAGAGATTCGCTCTGTTCTTCTTCTTCCCGAATTGATTTTAGGTTTTAGGGTTCGGTTTCGAGTGGACTTGAAGTCGAGCCCTCCTTCACTTCTTCTTTTACCCAGTTAGGGTTGGGGTTAGTTCACTGTTCATCTTCCTCGATGGGTTAGCGTTCATTTCTCAATTAGGGTTAGGGCTTCAATCCGAAAACGGATCGAACCCTCTGTTCTTTTCTCAGATCCGAACGGATCTAATCTGATAGGCTAGATTTATACCCAAATGAGGCTCTGATACCATTGTTAGACTTTGAACAGGATCTATAGGCATAGAACTAGCATGTCTACTTGCTGTTGAATAGAATCATGAACCCTAGAACATCTACTAGTACAGTAACAGTAGGTAGAACAAGAGAAAAAGGGAGGGGTAGAAGATGGACGTGTCAAACCTGACACCGCAGAGGGAGTCGATCCAGAGGCATCGGCCATCTCGTTCGTCGGTGAAGTCTGCGCACGGGCAGCGATGTTCGGGGAAGAGGTTGATGAAGTCGTCGACGTCGGTGGAGCGGGGCGGGGCGGCTGGTGGCTTCCCGTCACTGGCTGCGCCCCTCTAGATCAGATTAGGGTTTAGGTTTCAGTGGGGAGCTCGGCTCAGGCGAACCTCGTGTCTTGAGCCGCCGACCCCACCTCTATTTATTACACAGTATCACAGGGGTCTCCAGCCATAGTGGGCTGAGCGCCCCCGATCAGGGCGCGGATCAAAAGCCCAACTGGGTCGTTGGGCCCAGTTTAGAATTGGAGATCAATCTAACACAATGTGCTCAAAGTCATACCCGCAGGTTCAAAGAGATGAGTGCATCGGCCGGGGCCTGAAAAAGCTTTGTTTAACTTTTTTGATGCTGCCTAGCTTTTTTTGGTATCTACTATATGTGTACACAGAATTCTACTTGAATTACATCCAGAGCTTGAAATCGTGAAAATTTCATAACCATGTGTCTCATTGCTTAGCAGGGTTATTTGGATCAGTACCATTGCAACTTTTCAATCCATTACAATTCACCATTTTGAAGATGTGTCATTATAATTTAGCCTCAAATCTGCCATTTTATACGCCTTTTATGATCTTAGGCCCACCTGCAACACTAGATAATTTTGTACAGACCAAGATACCCTTGTCTCCTTCCTTCTCCCCGTCCTCCTTCAGCACATCTCCAGCATGAACGCCGTAGAGTCAAGCTTCATCGCCATCCAACCTCCCCCGTCCCTCCAGCAGCACGTTGGCGCGGCGATCGTAAAGGTGTGCTTGTAGCTCGTGCGGCGGGACGTCAACTTGATCCCCCGGCCAGTTCTCATACTGATTCAGTCATCGACGACCTCTGCTCCACCCTCCGGAAGATCAAAAACCTGCTGTGTCCGGCCGCGACGCGGCCTGCCGTGCCTCGTGGCGGGGTGCTCGGCCCCTGCGTTGGCGCCCTGCCACACGCGGCGCACGAAGCCGTCGAAGTTTGCGCGGCCGAATGCGCACGGGGAGACCATGGTCGTGGCCCGCCGCAGAATCCGCTTGCCGGCCGCCCCGACGCTGAGCTTGCCAGGCGAGCGACCCACCCACGCTCGTCAGCCCTGCGCTCGCCAGCTGCTCGTCCTACTCCTTGCGCCCGCCGGCCGACAGCCTGCTGCTGCATGTGCTCTGGATCCACGAACGCTGCGTCGGGGGCAGACGTGCAAAGCCCTAGGTGGTCGAGCTCGCCGCCCCAGCCGGCCGGCTTGTCGCTCCCCGTGTCACCTCCCTCCGGCAGCCATCGCACCTCCACCTCGTCCTCACTGACCTGCAAAATGTTTTCTGGATCAGTAGTGATACGTTTGATACCTTATGTCATCCATCATGGCTTTGTCAGCTTTGCCGAATTCCAGTAGGCTAGTTGTGTTGGGCTGGCCGCATCATGCCGCAATAAAATCCCCTCAGATGAAATCCATGCTCCATGCTACCTTGTATAGTGAATGAACTCTGATGACAGCAACTTGAAAGTGCTTGGCGGACGCAAGCGGTGAAACCCAAGGGGCTGTTTGGTTCTCCACTAGCCAACTCTCTCTGGTGCTCGGGCGTGTTTGCTTTGTAACCTGGAAAAGTTGCCTGCCCAGGCAAGGATCTCATGCGTTCATTTTCCTATGCCTGCGGCTGAGCGAGCTGCCTGGCCATAGTAACCAAACAAGATTTCGAGCGCCTGGGGCTCGAATGCGTGCCTGACGCTTGTGTTACGTGCGACGGTAAATTTTAAGTAAAATCATATGAGCCGGCATCCAGAGATTAAGATGTTGGAATCATCGACATACAATTTCGGTGCTTGAAACAATACTCACTATGCTTGTACATGACATGACTGTTACAAGGAAGCCTACAAAAGGCTAAAAAGAAAACAAATCGCATGAGGGGGGAACACTCTTGTACAAGATTTGTCACACCTACAATTGTCACGGTACAAAATGAGGCCTCTAAACTAACTCAGAAGAAACTGCCTATGCTGTACCGACTACCCGGATATGGAACGGGGATCCTCGACACAGTATAGGTTCATCTGGTGACTCTGCCTTTGCGCGAGCACGAAGAACGTCTGTGGCGTCGATTATAACAGAAGCAGCTTGGAGCGAGTAGTCACCCGGTACGAGGAAGTACATGCAAAAAGGATGTATCAGCTCTTGCAACGGTGGAACTTCCAGGTGTATATCGCTAAGAACACCTACACAGAAAAAAGAACGTTAGTAGTGTACCAGACATGGACGCTGAATACTGCTTCAATGAATAACTTTCCCTGTTAAAGTATAAATCCAATGCCTACTCAATTGCCCCTAAAGTAAAAAATCTTTGATCATGCACAAGAAGTTGCCTTCTGTAGCATTGGTCATTTGCTGTCCTCACAAAACCAAAAATAAATCCAGATAGCGATGGAACGGAAAAATAAAGATAACTCACCAGCCCAGAGGACAGTTGCACTATTTTCATCGAAGCAATTCTCTCCTGCAACATCTTTGCATGAAATGCTAAGGTTCATCTGAATAATTTCCTTTGTGTTGTTGCGAATTTGAACTTCCATATGGGTCATTTCATGAGCAGATATAGGATCTTTGCACCTCAGAACACTGCCAGAATCCTTTGAAGAATCATCATTGATCACAGTTCCATTCTTAGCAAGTTTAAAGCTAAACGTCAGAGGATCTGGCAACAGTATGTCCATTATAGATGCTTGTAATGCCGCCTGGATAGCATCTTTAATATTCAGCTCACCTGAGCTATTTCTCCCAGAGTGCCATTTCACTTTTATTTTTGAAATCAGGTTGTTGATAGACGCATTTAGCTCTGCCTTGGCATTCCTTTCTGCTACGGCGGCAGCCCTGGATCCAAGAGGTTCATCACTACTACTTTCCTTTACAAAGAAGGAAGCATCAAGAACAGGCAATTTGAAGTTCTCAAGAGGTATGAGAACTCTGGCAGAGTAGTCGCGATCAATTCTAGTTTTGTGACAAGCAGCATCGCCCTCTGAAATTACTTCTTGATCCACATCCGCGTCATCCAAATGTACAGTAACATCAACATCAAAAACGACATCTGTAGGATTAAAAAGCTCAAGTTCCAGAAGGCGGAGCCCCCAGCTTCCTTTATAGGGATCGATCTTCAATAAGTTAATGTCTTTGCCACTGACAGGTTTTAAGTGTGTTTCAGTAAATCGAGCAGGTATTTCCATGGACAACAGGCGTGCTCTTACAAGACGCATGCCCTGCACAACACAGATATTCAAGGGAACAACCAGGCGTCTTCCAGGTGGAAGTGAAACATCTCCATTCTCAAGACTCGCAGCAGGACCTGAAGTGCAATATACAAATTTAGTCAAGCTACATAATGACAATACTTTTGCCTATGTGACAAGGGGTGCATCCGTGCATGTACATCATATACAAATTTATAATGTGCAAAGCTCAGAAGAATATTGCCTAGCAGTAACCAAAGACAGACTAAGGTGTAATCAGGTTGGCTGTTTCAAAGCATTAATCACAACAAAGAACACCTACAGCAAAAAATGTCCATGGGCTAGAAAAATAGAAAGCTAATTTGTCCAGGATGAAAGAACAAAAGGGGCCAGGTGCAAGACCAAGAGAACGATAGGAACACCCATGAAGCAAAGATGATTAAGAATTGCCGCTTACTAGCACCATGTGAATAGTATCCAAACAGAAAGAAGGCAACTGTAAACTGAAAACAACTATTGCTATCTATGCTTCAGATATACTAATAAAAATATGAAAATATAGAGGCACTAATTCACAACAGGAGGGATTAACAAATATTTGCAAATGTCTAATTGTAATAGGTACATTAACAGAACTACAGATTTCACCATTGAATGTAAATATAGATTATGAGAGGAGCTGAATATTAAAGGATGACAGAGAATAAAAGAATGTGAAACTGATGACCTACCAGCATAGTGAATATCCAATAATGGATTGATTCCTTCTCTTGCTATTCTCCTTGAATTTGCAGGAGATCTACCGCCATCTGTTTCCAAATCTGCTGAGCTGAGATGCCAAGCTCTTAGTGTTACGGCAAATGTCACTTCTCCACCTGGTTTAATAGGGAGCGCAGATTTCCATGTGCTATGGGCAATCGAAATAACAGAATCCTGATTCTTCCCTAACAATGCAACATTTGCTTCTTCAACTGGCATGGTTCCGGCATTTGTCAGTGTTATCAGAACATCACGAATTTCTCCTTCATAAAGAAGAATAGAACCATCTCCACCCACAACATTGGCAACTAACAATGGCAGAGGAGGAACAACAGAAATGCTAGGAAAGTTGACACTCTTAAACTTGCTAGAGCCACAGCATCTGAAAGGATCAGAAAGGACAAGCCCTTGTGCAGCTCCAAGGAGCAAACAATCGACCTCTTTGAATAGGTGTTCTGTAATAACACCAAAGCAATGAACAATGCACCCAGGAATTGATATTTGTCCGACTTTTGTTGGAATACCAGATAACAAAACTAATTTTGAAGTGTTAGGTGGAAGACTAACGCTAACTGGAAAGGCATCAAAATTCCCAGAATGAACAGAGAGATAGATGCTCTCCACAACTAGGTCGAAGCTGCAAGGGTTTGCTAACTCAACCATGACTTGAACCGGCTCCCCCACAATCCAACTAACCTCTTGCTTGGAAGTCCCAGAAGCTCCTGCTTTGCTGAAAGGAGTATAAATGAAAGGTCCTGAAGGACCTGCACCGGTCCACCACTCCTTTTTATGTGGATTCCGCTTTACTATATCCCTTTGAGAAGGGTGAAGCGGGAAAGAATGCAACCTGGAAAAATAACATAAGATAAAAAAAATCCCAGAAGATAGTAAAGATTAATTTTGCCATGAGCATCTTTCAGTCTTAAAAGTAGTTCCAACAGTATTTATTCTCTTTTTCTCTCAAATATAACAATAAGATAATAATGATGAGCTTAAGCATACCTGATAAAAGGAAGACATGGATCGGCACAGCGTGTGCCCGTTGGAAGCTTGTCAGCAGAGTTTGCAAGTGAGCTTGCTAGGCCACTCTGACCAGCTGGTGTGATGAGTGGGTAAAAGGATCGAAGAAGACGAGCTGCAGCGCTCCATGATGAGAGTGGATCAGCGGCCCGGATTGATGACATCAATATTTCTCTTAGAACCACCATTTGGAGGGTACTCCATTGTGACTCAAACAATGACACTATAGACTGAGCGTGCACCTTTCCAGAATCAGTATTGCCAGCACGAGGTTCCTTAAGAACATAAGCATTGCAAATGAAACATGAATCCAACAATATTTAGTATATTTATGCACGATGAATTGATGATTGATTCTCAATATGCTGCAACTGCACAACTACTTTGTGATCTCACCTTGGACAAATCATGATTCATTTTCATAGTCTTTCGGCTTTGGACATGGTATGCATTTGTAGTCATAGTTAGAACCTGCATAGCACTCATAGCAGCATATGCATTGTCTTGCTGAAGGTACAACTGTGCAACTTGTCTTGAAAAAAAGGCCGCCTTGCGCTTATAACCAAGTGTACCAAAAAGTCTTGCGATTTCAATATATAGTATGAGCCGGTCACTGGCATCAATCAGAGCCTTGGCACCATCTGCAGCTCCCATTAACAAATCTGAGACCTCCTTATGATACTGCTGAGCAGGCGCCTGCGAGTTGTGGCCCACCGCAACTCGGTTTCCTGGTAGTGCTAGCATGACAAGCACCAAAACATAAGCTTAAAGGAAATTCACCATTCATTTTTTTAGAAGCAGCAGCAACATCTGAAGAGGGAGAACCTCATGGTACAGGAACAACAGAAGAAGGCCAAACAACAGAAGAAGGCCTTGTTTGGATGCACGTGTATCTAATTCAATCCACATGTGTTGAGGTGGATTGGAATGAAACTTAGTTTAATTTCATTTCAATCCACTTCAACGCATGTGGATCAAGATAAATACATTCAAACAAGGCCTAACGAAGATACATTCGCTTTATGACATCCTCAAACTTGCTGATGCACACGAGCTGCCATATAAATAGGCAGCTTATGCAGTTGGTTTACCAGCGTATATTGATGACCCGCTGTATTTTATCAAGGCTGGTGTCCTGGCGACCTTTACAGAACAGGACAAATGAAATCAGAACAACTCTCTCATACAAACAGGGGGGCGAATCAAGCGCCCTTAATGCAATACAACACCGGAACGTGGCATCCAGCAAATATTTTACTCCAGAACATTATGATTCCATTCCCAAAACTCAATATTTCTTGGCATGACTGTATAGTGTATATGCAACATCAGTGGAGCTGCTGTTGGCTCCGAGGATGTCTGAAGGATCCGCTTGCGTAGAGCATCTGATAGACCGGCTTTATCCTCGATATGAAGAGCACGCTCAACAGGGTACCGCAGCAACATACGAGGGCACAGACATAGAAAGTCAATCTGAAACAATCAGGCCCATAGCAGTCGGAAGGCTCCAGCACACCTGGGTGCTGCCTTGCTGCCTCCTTGTCATAGACGTAGCCAGCAAGAAGAGCTGAGAAAAATAATGCACCCAGTGGATTCACTAACAGCATGAAGTTGTACATTAGCCCGAAGTCCTTCAGCCCAAAAAGCTCCGAGACCGTTGGTATCATGACAGCAAATTGGACCCCGTAGCATATCCCCAGGAGAGTAGTTGAAACATAAATCAAGCTATGAAGACCAGTTGCAAAGAGTAGGAACGTTACCACCATGATTATTTGTGTGCACATCATCCAGAAAGGACGAGGGAGCATCCTTGACCTGCAGAATATCAGGTCTTAGCAGTCCTTTTTTCAGAAGTAGGCACTCCTTAATTTATATTTCTTAATCTTAGTAATATTACTAATTGGAGGCCTCAAATGGAGTCTCCGTGTTAATCCTCACAAAACACGCTAGAAAAAAAGATAAATACTAGAAAGTAACATGATAGCCAAAAACATCTGGACTGACTCTAATCGTCATCGCCAATAATAGCCTTTGGATCTATTCTCTTTCAAAAAAATCACCCACCCCTACCATTATGAAAAATAAATAAAGTAATCCCCTAAATTTGCATTTAAATTGCCAGTCCCAACCATTATGAAAGATAATTTAAAACGAAGCCTAAATTTATCTTCCATATAAGAAAGACAATGCAAAGTAACCATAAATTTGCCCTTAAAATAACCACATCTTCCATTATAAGATATAATATAAAGTAACCCCTTTTTTGTATCTAAATTGTCCATCGTTATAAAGAATAAACTAAATTTACGTCTAAATACCAATATAAGCTATTATGAAAAATAATTCAATAACCATAAAGGACACCATATATGTTTCTAAATTAGACACTTAAAATCAAAGTAAACATAAATGCTACTCCCAAAGTCCATAAAAGAATGCAATTCTAGCACAATACCAAGTTAAAGTATTTTTAAGTTTGACTAACTATATACAAAAAATATCAATATTTATGATATCAAATAAGTATCATTAGATTTTTTATGAGATATTCTATAGTATACCTATTTGGTGCCATAAACATTAATATGTTTTCCTATATATTTGGTCAAACTTTAACAAAGAAATGATTTAGAATTGCAATTTTTTTTTTGGGGGGGGGGGGGGGGGGTGGAGGTAGTATGTCCCACCTTGTAAACCAAGTAAACATGCACACATTAGGATGAATATTTCTAGGGCTTGTTTGGCAGGCCTTATATCGGCCTTGACTCCATGCTACAGTGCCCGAAGGAGCTGGAGCTAGTGAAGCCAGCTCTATGGATTCATCAGCTTTTAGTTTATTTTGGGAAGAGAGAAAAAACACTCCACACTTCAGTGCAAAAGATTCCCTAAAAGCCAGAGCCATTTTGGGAAAAGCCCTCTGAAACAATACCTTGTTTAAATAGTTTATCTATGTTCTCTTAACAAACCACATATCAATGCAATGAAAAATATATTCCCTTAACAAACCAAATACCAATACCATAATCATTTTAACAGTTTATCGATTATGAAAAATACATTCCCTTAGGCCTTGTTTGGATGTAGTCGGATTCACATCGATTCACATGTGTTGGGGTGGATTGGAGTGGAACATGAACAAAATCTCACCCCAATCCAATCCGATAACATCCAAACAAGGCCTTAACAAATCATGTACCAATTAGGTAATTCATTAAAATTATATCGAAACTCTATGGCATCAAAATTTATGAAGTGTTGCTTTAGATAAATGTACACATTTTGATTTAAATATTATGACATATCGATTTTTTTTATATAAAACAACACTTGTACACGTATAATTTTTTGATAGAGGACATTCACATGTTGAGTGTTGTGGTGTAGGCTGAAACAATTGTTTATGCCATCGTAGTAACTAAGAGTATAGTTTAGGACCAAGAATCTATTTTTCAATAAAATATAAAAAGGCAAATTTTGAATAGAAGAGAGTTTCAACTTAACACGTGGATGAAAACCTGCAACAACTAATAGGATCAAATGTTGAAAGACAAAATATAGAGCCATGATGTCAAAAAAGAATGAAACAAGAGCTGATATAGCTTAACTAAAGTTTCAACTAAATACATATTAAAGATCCACAGAGGTGCAATGTAAAATATGACAACACATATAGAGTAATTGGTAAATTTATTGTAAGTTCATAAGTCATAACTTGATAGAGATTATAGAGTACCTATGTGTATTGTGTTAGGAAAATGAATAGAAAGATAGAGAGTAAAGATAAGCAAATTTGATTGGTTGTAAGTATTAAATTTATTCACAAAACTTTTAATAATTATATATAACATAAGATTCTAGATGACTAAGTCCTCAAAACATATGCAAAGTAACAGGCGCGGTTAGAGATCGATGCCACTGGGAATTAGCTGCAATGTTCAGTAATGCTTGTTTGTTGTTTAGTAATATCAATATATCACAGTACTGTAGGAAGCAATCAGCTTTACTACTTCAGCTTTTAGCTTAAATAAGCTGGAATATAGTAAGTGATGCATTGAAGGCAAATTGTACAGATAAAGTTGTTGCGAGTAAATTAAATGTAGCTTACCTTACGAAATATTCAGAGACAGATCCACCAAGGATACGGCCAGCAAAGTTGCAGAAGCCAAAGAGGCACAACAAAATAGTTGTGTCATTAGCACCAACAGACATTCCAACCTGAGCCAGGTTGTTGAGAACAGTGACTCCTGTGCCAACTCCACAAAAGTAAACAACAAACAGTAGCCAGAAGTCCGCCTTTACTAAGGCTTCAAGGAATGTGAAATCATCCCCCCTTCTTGGCCCTCTTTTCTTTTTCAAATTCACTGCCCCCTCACCCTCAGCCAATAGAAGATCCAAATCAGTACTGTCATCAGATTCATTGGTACCTGTAGCAAGTGTTGTTGAGGCACTGCCCAGAAGTGGTTGTGAGTTCTCTGGATCCGCACCAGACAGACTATCAGTTGAATAAGATGGGGCAAGGGTGCTGGGCTTTTCCTTTGTTTGTTTGTTTGGATAAAGTGTCATCTTAATTGGTATTGCGAGTGGAGCAAGGAGCAAAAGTATCATTATACCAAACAAAAGATAGGTGACAGCCTGGCTTAGTTTTAAAGTATCACCAAGTATTGTAGCAACCATAAGGTATATTCCGAGAACCACACTTGAGATTTGTGTGTACATGAAATGGCTGTGTTCTGTTGAGTTGTCCTCATCCAGTGATGGAGTGCAAGGCCTAACAAAATACATCACCACAATACATGCTATTGGGATCCCCAAGGCAAGCAACAGCAAAAGATTTGTGGGTGAATTCCCTAGCATTCCATTAAACGTTTCAGTGTAGACAGCAGCACTAACAGCAACATAACCCTTGATGAGACCAGCAACAGTGCCTCGGCTGAGAGGGAAATTCCTCATGTTGGTCACAAGAGCAGCAGTGCCCAACCATGCACTGCTGTTCGTGCCAATACATAAAGCTATCCACAACTGCAAACATACGATAAACTAGTCAAGGTACCAGAAAAAAGGGAAAAGAAAAGAAGCTGACTCTTGTAAACAATCTGAAAAAAAATGCATACTGGTGTTGAAACAAATGGCATAGTTTCACAAAAACTAAAGTTAAGAGATAAGTACTTTTTTGGGGATGTCAAGAGATAACTTCATTGGCAAAATCAAACAAAGATCGTCATGATAGGCCATATGGTGAGTAATTAAGTCACGCATTATGAATCTCTGACTGATTTATGAGTTCTTTTGCTCTATTTTCTGTACTGGACACGACCAACAGGACATGTATGTGTCTTGCCCACCTAATTTACTAGTACAGAGGTAAGCAGGGAGAATAGAAGTTCACATTGTCCAATTTTGGGTCCTTTTGAATGATAAACAAACCACAATCATTACAAGGAACTCCCAACATTCAAAATGAGATCATATTACCTTACTGAATGTTTCTTTGGCAGTTAATTTTTCAAAGAAGAAACCTATGTAGTACTATCAAATACATTTTGTTTTCTTTTAGTGAGAACGTCATGCGTGTATTTCACTAAGGAAACAAGACACCACAAGACAAACCCAGATGAATTAACAAACACATGAGCAAGTAGATGGAAGGGGCAGGAGGCGACCAGCTTACCAAGGACTAAGGAGACCACTCTGCAAAAAAATTGAGACCTATGACTTCAACATGCTCTATCATGGGAAGAAGTCCGACCATATACCATACCAGCTCCCTCCCAAAGCGCCACTACCGAACTTACTAGTTACTAGCACAGTCACCTAGACACACAGGGCAACACATAAAAACGAACCATAGTGGCTCAAGCTCCAGCCACTGCATCAACCAAATTCCAAAGATCCACTGGTGCATAAGGGAGGTAGTCATAACAAAACCATCAACCATCTATAGCCTGGATTCTGCCTAGTACTGTAATTGAATAGTGCTGACAACACAGCTTATTAGCTGAAGCGGCGTAATACCATTCCCATCTTTCTTCTTTTTTTTTTCCTCGAACTACGCAGGAGAGCTATGTGTCATTTCATTAAGGTAGATAAAAAGGTAGTACACGAGTCTGGCAAAAACCTCCCTGAGTACAGCACACGCCCCACACGCAGACACAGAACTAGATTACAGCCACGCCAAGGACTAAAAAACAGACAACCAGAGCCTCATTGGAGCTTAAACTCCAGAGGTCAGCGACCTGGCCAGGAGATCACGGAGCTTAGAGGCACCCGCCATGCACCACAAACCACAGTCCTATCTTTCTGTTAAATGCAAGCGGTATTTGATTATAAGATTATGGCTTCAGCTCCTAGTGGTCACAGTGTGACTCTACAGGATTATGGCTTTTTCATGAAAGTGAGTGGATTACATTTTCCCCCCAGAAAGAACGATATACAATAGCCTAACAACCACAATTTTATCTTCAGTCAGAGTAACTCATCAATACCTTTAATAGTTTCTGAGAAACAAACAATAAATTCCCAGTTAAGTATGTATAATTATACATCAACATTGGTTTTGGCTGATAATGCACCTTCTGTCCTAATTCATTTTTTTTTTTGACAAACACTCCCCAATCATAGCATGATTCAGTACACATGGCATACACTCTAGAATGTGTTCCAGAGTTAGAGGCCACAATAACCATAGTTTTTGTATGAATAATTACAATGTGTAGTTTTACCAGGCTCATTAATCTTTTCTCAAGCTGCAAGTTCAAAACCTAAGTTGGGCTAAAGTATAAAAGTGCATTGCAGACAATCTACTAAAACATAGTAATTGAAGTCAGCTTCAGATCTTTGTGGTAATAGTTCAATTTACGACCTTACCGAAACACGGTACCAATAAAGGATTTTCTTTTTTTTTTTGTTTTGAAAGCGCTCTTAGTTCAGTTTGGTAGAACGCGGGTCTCCAAAACCCGATGTCGTAGGTTCAAATCCTACAGAGCGTGATTCCATATATCTTATGTCGAAACTAAAATAACTTAAAAAACAAAGTAGAATTGCATCCCACTCATATAGTCACATCAGATCTTTGTGAATCAAACTACTGGGGGTGGGAATACATCACAAGGAATTGATCTCGAACACACAGGAGAGCTGCGTCTCATCGCTATATTAAGAGAAAGAAGCACAAGAGTACAGAGGTACAAGGCCGGCTGTGTATGCGACAAACATAAGGCACTAGAACTACCCATCCACAGGCAGCCATCAGTGTTCAAAGCAACAGGCACGCCAAAAGAAACAAAGGAATTGATGAATTTAACAAAATTAAATCCTGGATTTGCTACGTAGGTACACCAGTGAGGTCATTCCTTCCACTGGCAGAAAGGATTGGCCAAAGCACCAATAAGCGAGCTTATGACCAAAACATGAATTCAGTATGGTTGCAGTAAGGAAACTTTTCATATCATACTCAGCTTCAAGACACCTTGAAAAGGGAAAATATATAGCCACGTCAACATCAAGCACACAATTAAATAATTAATTTATACGCACCTACGGACACAATGATTTACTGAACTGAAACAACAATGCATAAGTTATCTCATTAAATTATACCAGCTATGCCCACGAAATTTGCTCCTCCAACACAATTGATGCTAGATTTGGTCGCAAAATTACCTAAAGAGGATAACAAGAATGGTAAAAACAGAAATCGGAATGCTTTAATCAACGCAACTAGACACTGGAGACTTGAAGGACAAATGACTATATAAAGGCCCCAAGCCTCGCATTAGCTCATTCATCACCCAGCACTTATACATCCATCGTGGCATGAAGCAGGGAGCAGGTGAAGCACACATGTCAGGGTTTATTGTGTGGTCGGCCACTGAAACCAAATTTCTTCCACTTGCAGAAATGATTTGGTCAGAGCATGCATGAATAAGCAACTTATGGACCAAAACCGGTATTCTAATAAAATGTAAATGACTGCAGCAAAGAAAGCCTTCGTATCATTTAACTTGAAAACAGGAAATATGTGTGGGTTTTATTGTCAATCATGCGATTAAAAAATATGCACGTGTGGAGTGTGGACACAATGATTCACTTGCTTGTGTGAAACAAAAAGGCATAAAATATCTCCCGAACGTATGACAGGCTAACACCATGGAATTGTTCAATGAACACGACTTTACACTACATTTGCTACCGAAATTGACAACAAAAAGGATTTTAAAAAGCACTAAATAGATTTTGTTTTTAATCAAACTCGAAAATAGAAGGTTGAAGAACTAACTAAGAATTTTGAAGAGCTAACTAAGCCCCAACTAGCTCGTTCAGCCATTCCCAATGGCATCGAGGACTCGTCGAATCAAGCAAAACAATGACAAACAGCCCAAAATAGCATGCGAACCAAGCACACATGTCAACCCATATAGGGAAAAAGGGGCGGGAGAACAGAGAGGCAGGGGAGCGTACCACCCAGTAAGGCATGGCGACGGTCTTGGTGACGGCGAGCCAGAGCGTGCCGAAGCCGAAGAAGGCGCAGGCGGAGCCGATGACGAGGATGAGCCAGGGCGGGAGGCGGTTGGCGAGCACCCCAGGGACGAGCCCCACGTTCTCGCCGACGTCGTTGCCGACGCCGAGCATGGTGAGCGCCTGCTGGTTGTACCCGAGCGCCTCCTTGATGGCGTGCGAGTAGAGCGGGAACACGTAGGCGCTCCCCGCCGCCACCTGCACCCACACCGCCGCCGCCAGCCCGACCCACGGCGGGCGGCTCCCCGCCTTCACCCGCCCCGGCCCCGGCCCTCCTCCTCCACTGCCCGCCATGCCGCCGCACTACCCCCCGATTCCCCCTCCGCCCTCCTCCTGTCTTCTCCACCTAGCGGCGGCGGGTGCTGCTGACTGGTGACTGGCGAGGTCAGGTGCGTGGCAGTGGCAGACGACAGACCGCAGACGACAGCAGTGCGCGCGCGGGCGTGGGTCGGCTACAGCCTACGAGCTACAGCGGCGGTATGGCTTCCTCAGTGCCTTCACCCCATTTGCCTGGTGGCTGGGCTCGCTGCGTCAGCGGAATATAAGAGCCTGGCGTCGACTAGTCGTATAGACTTCCAAGGAGAGGGGAATTCTGGACGTGTTTTTCGTTCGGTGTTGGGCTGTTGGCCGTGAGAAGGACCTTTGGCTGTTCCTGTGATCCTGTCATAAAAAAACTCGGCTAAAGGGAAGTTTGGACGCACCCTATATATCTATAAGTACTCCTACATTGCGCGATCTACCACTGTGCTTATAGGTTGATATAACATAAAAGTGGATCAATAGCTTTCTTTACACCCCATTTTGATATTGGCATTCAGCATGGAATTGAGGAATATCTACAATACCACATGTTTGGATGTTTTGGAATTTGATTACCAATTCCAAACAGTGTTCTCACGACACAAAACAAGCAACCCCCAATACAAACCTGTGAGGCTCGGTTTTGGCTGGAATCGATGTCACCTCGTCCCACGGGTGTCGAGGGGGTAGAGCTTACTGACGCACGGAGGGGCGGAGCTTGCCGACGCGCGAGGGGATGGAGCTCGTCGACGCGGAGAGGGCGGAGCTTGCCGGTGCGCAAAGGGCGCGGAGGGGGTGGAGCTTGCTGGCGCACAAAGAGGTGGAGAGGGCGGAGCTTGATGGCGCGGAGAGGGCGGCGGTCGCCGGCGCATGGAGATGGGGCAGGGGTCGTCGGCGCGGAGGGGGCAGGTGTTGCCGGCACATGGTGGGGGTGGGGCCGGGAGGAGCAAGGAGAAGACGAGGTACGGATGCAATTTCTGATTTCTGAGTCCAATTTGAAGACATCCAAACACATAGACATCCAGGCCTCGTTTAGATTACAAATTTTTGCAATCTGGACACTGTAGCACGTTTCGTTTGTATTTGACAAACTTTGTCTGATCATGGACTAACTAGGCTCAAAAGATTCGTCTCGTGTTTTACAACCAAACTGTGCAATTAATTATTTTTTTACCTACATTTAATACTCCATGCATGCGTCCAAAAATTGATGTGATGGAGAGAGAGTGAAAAAACTTAGAATTTTGAGGCAATCTAAACAAGGCCCCAAACACATACAATCTGAATTGCAGTCCAATACCATTTCAGCATGTCATGAATTTGGAAACGCAATTTTATTGACTCAATTCCATTTCCAACATCCAAATGGAGCCTTATTTAAATTAGATAACCGAATAGATAAAAATAAACTATAAATTGAACTATAAGCTGGGTTGTTTGGAACAACTACGTTTCATTAATGTCAGATACACTCTTTAAAAAAATTAAAATGGATCATCACAACAAGGCAACTTGTGAGGTGTGTGACATATGGAAGCTATATAAACAGCAGAGCCAAATATTCTCTTGATAAGTTTTGACAAGCTGTGAAAACATCAAATACGCCCTCATTATTTTATGGGCGTGTGATAGGGGCACACTCGCCTGTGTGAGGTGCACCTGCGGTGAATTGTGTACGTAAGCATGCATCGCCTTCTAGTATAACAAGCAAATAAGTAAACTGCTGTCTAGCTTTTTTTTTCGTTTTATTGTTCTTTTAACAAAAAAGAAAAGAAAAACCCTTCACGAGAACAACTAATGAAAAGGCTGTTGGTAGTGTGGCAAGCATATGGTCCGGTGTTATTAGCAACGGACAAAAGATCCAATGCCCTTTGCCGAATATGCCTACTTTTGGGGGATAATCTTCGATGACAAATCATTGTACTCCTGCTAAAGCAACACTTCTACTAGAGTACTCTCGTCTCCTCTCTGATCGGACATGTGTCTCAATTATTCTGCGCCGACGTGTCTGCGTGACACCGCACATTATTTTTTCTTAATAAGAAAAGAAAAAGTTCCGGCCTCTGCGTGACACGGCACATGGAAGAGCTGTCGATTAGTTTTGTCCAGGCATAATAGCGCTGTGGGCTCACTAGATTATTCGTATCATCACGACGTCGGGTGGCAGAGTCGCGCCGGAGATTTCGCCATCTTTTTTCTGCCCGTTTCGTGCGCGGGTGGTGCCTGTCTCAATGCATTGATGAGGATGAGTGGTTTTAAGCAGAGCCGGGGAGATGCTGACACTTGCGAGGTGACCCGCGCCGGAGATTCCGGGTGATAAGGGACCGCGGCAACTGATCGGATTATGACGGGAAGATCAGTGGCTTCTAGCGGAATCGCTGATGATCGACCCAGCAATCGATCCTGGGGAAGTTCAATGTACCGCCTTCTGGTCTAGCGATAGTCATTTCCTGTTTCGCTGTCAGCTAGACTGTCCACTGACAAAACGTCTCCTGGTTCTGGCCTTCCGGCCGGGAACCTGTTCACGTAACTTCTTTTTTTTTTTTTTTTTTTGCCGTGTTTAGTTGGCGGAATTTTAGAATTTGGGCTAATGTAGCATTTTCGTTTTTATTTGGTAATTAGTGTTTAATCATGGACTAATTAGGCTCAAAACGTTCGTCTCGTAATTTTCAATCAAACTGTGCAATTAGTTTTTTTCGTCTACATTTAATGCTTCATGCACGTATCACAAGATTCGATGTGATGGGTACTGTAGCGCTTTTGGAGAATTTTTTTTTGAACTGGGCTTAGCCAATCACCCTCAGCCAGGCTTATTCAACCAGTCAATAATATTTTTTTCTCATAACAAATCAGCACCAACTAGCTCAGATCAGCACAGAAATCAACCAGGGAACTACCAGGTCACGCGAGAAAATTTTGTCTGACACGTACTTTCAACATCCTCGTCTCCAGTTTAGAGTTGTGACCCCCTGTCCCCGCAAATTTTGTCTGACACGTACTTTCAACATCCTCGTCTCCAGTTTAGAGTTGTGACCCCCTGTCCCCGCCTCCACCTGATCGTGCGCGTGGCCTCCCGACTCCTCTTCTGTCGGCCATTGCCTCAGCAGTCGGCGCCCAAGGGCAAAGGCTCGTTTAGATACTAATAAAAAATAAATTATAGAATTCATCGATAAACCACGAGACGAATTTATTAAGCATAACTAATTTATCATTAGCATATGTGTTATTGTAGCACGTTATTGTTAAATTATGTACTAATTAGGTTTAAAAGATTCGTCTCTCAAATTAGTCACAAACTGTGTAATTAGTTATTTTTAGTTTATATTTAATATTTCATGTATGTGTCAAACATTCGATGTGACATGATGTAACAACCTGTTCGTTTCGGCTTATTCGTTCGTATCTGACTTATAATCCACGACTTGAACAATGTTTTTCTCTCACATAAAATCAATTAGCAATACCTTCATCCATGACTTATAAGCCAATTCAGCCGAATCAAACCGGCCGTAAAATTTTGAGGTGGGAACTAAAAAGGGCAAAGGCTGCATGAGCCATGAGGTACTGCAGGAGACCAGGAGTAAAAACGGACAAAAACGGTCCTCCCTGCCGACGCGGACAAAAACGGCGCAAACAAATTCACAAAGAGGGGGCTAGTACTACTAGTCGTCTCACTTGCCACGGTAAAGGATATGGACGGACGATAATGCCTCCCGCAGTCGCAGAGCGTTCACGACGCGTCGCGATCGATCGGTCGGTCGCTCTCCGTTCCGCCGCGAATCGGAAGCGGTGGTTGGCAGCAAGAAAAAGATGCGAACAACAACAAACTAGGAATGGGCTGCCTCGCTCGCTCGTCGTCCCGTTTAGCTGCCCAGCTCCCATTCGGATCGCCGGATCGGCCCGCGAACTCGTCGTCTTCGGCTCTTGGTCGTCGCACGCGCGCACACGCGACGCGTCAGCCGGTGGTGGTATATCCATATTCCATCCCCTCGCGCGCGCGGCGCCACAGGGCCAAAAAGCGTCCTTTCGGAGGCGCTAAAGGCCGTTTTGGTCTTTGTTTGCCCCTTCTTGCCTGGGCACTGGGCAGACGATCGATCTCATCTCGATCGGTCCGTGGAGATGGAGATCATCGATCTAGCAGTTCAATTCAATCATGCACCTAACCGGAGGCAATGGGGGCATGTTTGGTTTGTACCCTGGGCAAGTTGTCTGGGCATTTCAGCTGCCTGTGACCTGCCTGTTATGGTTGGCAAAATTGCCTGATGAGGCATACTCTGATTTCATAGCTTTGTTTGGTTGAAGCCTTGATATCTTGCCTGTGTGAATGGAAGAGCAGGCAGTGTTTGATTCAGCAAGTTCCTGTGTTTAAATAAATATTGAGTCCGTCATATCTTTCTTGATCCTCGAGCCTTGAGCCTTGAGCAGAGGAAAGAGATTAGTACATTTATTATATGTCGAGGCAAATTGACTGAGAAGCCAGGCGACCGATTTCTATCGCCTGGTGGCAGGCAAGTGACACAGGCAAGTGCTTCCCAGACAAATATCTCAGGCTTCCAACTAAATACATTCTAGGCAGACTAGAGGCAAGGCTGCAGGCCAGACATTTTAGCCCAGGGCTTCGTCCAAACATGCCCTGAAGGCGTGAATGGCATCCAATGATTCCAGGAGGACACCGGCCGGACCTTATCGTTTCCCATGCCCACGCACGTGCATGCGTGCTGACAGCCTGTTCGGGAGACCGTATTGGATCGTGGATTATTTACTGCTGTCTGATTTGGTGTGAGAGAAAAACAGTGTTTCTGACTAAAAATTTACGATCGTTTACGACTTAGCGAACATGGCGTTGAATGCCTGGACGTACGGCGAGTGGCATGCATGCCATTGCCATCAAGGACGGAGGGAACCAGACCAGACGGCGAAATGTACGTCCCAGAAGATGTGTAAAAAAAATATTGTATGAGGTGTTCGGATATTAATAAAAAAATAAATTATATAATTTGTCGATACTACATAAGATGAAATTTTAAGCCTAATTAATCTGTTATTAGCACATGTTTACTATAGCAACACATTATCAAATCATGGACTAATTAGATTTAAAAGATTCGTCTCATAAATTAATCGTAAACTATGCAATTAGTTTCGTAATTAATCTATATTTAATACTCTATGTATGTGTTTAAATATTTAATTAAACATTGACTAAAATTTAGGAGCAACCTAACACCAACTTAGTTTGGCGCCGCGAGGACGAATGCGAGCGTGTTTGAATTTCTCTAGCTTGTCCATTAGACGACGAACATTGGCTTCTTTCTCTGTTGTAGGCTTGTAGTATGAGTGAGTCAAAACCCAATCTACAGAAAGTGGAACCCGTCGGATGTACTCCCACGGTCCTAAAAAAAATACAATTCTATCCTATTTTAGTACTTTAAATTTCATCAATTATAGATAAAAAATATCAATATTTATAATATCAGATAAATACCATTATATTTATTATGAAATATATTTTTATAATAAATTGATTTTGTAGCTATAAATATCAATACTATTCACTCGAAACTTGGTAAAATGTGGACCACTAACTGGTGTGCAACACGTAGTTGCATTCTTTTTGGACAGAGGTTGTAATACGGTTCATCAATCATAAGGAACCGTTTGGCCGGGCTCCTGCCGGCTCCGGCCCGGCACTGTAGCAGGGTGTCGGCCGCTGGGCGGCCGACAGGAGGCTGCGGGAGCCGGAGCCAGCGGAGCTCGAATTTCTGGCTCCGGCTGCTGCGACCGCGTCTGTGAGTGGGGAGGAGAGGAGAGAGAAAAAGGGCTTTGATGAACAGTGAAATACGTATAGATGAACAGTAATTTCGCGCGTAGGAGCCGGAGCCGCCCGCAGCCAGCCGAACGGGTCCTAAGTCATGATCACATGATTAAATAATTCTGCTACAACTACAGAACGAGCCACTCATGCATATAACATAACAATTCAAATAGCAGGGTTGATTCACTTCAGGTAAGTACGGAGTATGTAACTAAAACATTTGAACTATTCGGCTAATGGTTTTTGTGGCCGATAAGCCAGCTGAAATTGTTTTATTATGAGAGAACAATACTATACCATGGCTGATAAGCTAGGCCATTAAGTTCAAGCGATCAGGGCTCGCCTATCGCACGCACATATATATAGGAGTATGACATTGATGTCTAATACTAAAAATCACACCCAGTACATCATATCACTCTATCAGCGCACGCGTTAGGGCAGGCCCAATGCTCCATGCTTGCCTTGAGCATCCAAATCAGACCAGCGGGTGGTTTCGTAGGGGGTCAGATTAGCTTGCAGAGAACCCTGTGCTTTGTGACATAGAGCAGAAGTTCTCAATCAAATACGCGTTGTGTGAGGATAAAGGTTGAGATCTTAGTGTATGAATCAAGAGAGTGTGTAGAAAACATAGGCTCTATTTAGGACCGCTTTGCTAGACCACGCTCTGATTCAAAGCTGGCTTCCTCGCTAAGCTAGCTTATATTAGAATGAAAGCGGCAAAAAGCATCATGTTTGCATGGGAGTTGGCTTCTATGGAGAAGTTGGAGGCGGGGAGAACTCGTGTGGGCCGCTCCAGCGCTCACGATCACCGGATCCGGGTGCGCTCCTTGCGTAGGGAGGAGCAGCCGCCAGACTCCTCGAGGTTGTAGAGAGAGCAGCGGTCGCCGAAGAGGTTCATGCTCGTCGTGGAGAGGGTAGCGGCTGCTGCATGTCGTGCTCATCACGGAGGAAGGAGCCACCACCAGACTCCTCGAGGTTGTACAAGGACGAGTGTGGGGGTACGACCCCGGATACCCACGGCAGACCACATGGGCTACGCCCCTAGGGGCGGCTCAGCCCACAAGACGAAGCCTTTCGGGGCACGACGCTGCTCAGCGCGTCCCGCAAGACACCGGGAAGATATTCTGAAGATGCTACGAGATCTGTTAGGATACGTATGATCCCATGATTCCTGTAATCTATTATTACTTTTCGGTTATCTCCTAGATCTAACTGACTTAAACCTGCTCCTCGGACTATATAAGGCGGGTAGGGACCCCCTCCAAACACACGCAATATCATATGATAGCCAATACAATCCAATAGACCACAGGAGTAGGTTATTACGTCACGCCGATGGCCCGGACCTGTCCAACTCTTGTGTCTCTGTTGCCTTTTTGTTCTCGATTATACGCATCTCTGCCGATCAATCTACCTTTGTGGGATACCCCTCTGAGGACTGCCGATGATATTCTATCGTCAGTTGGCGCGCTAGGTAGGGGTGTGCATGTTGTTTCTATGTCGAACAAGATGGTACATTTTGCAGGCTCTTCGTCCCTCCCACAACCCGGCTAGATCTTCATGGCCGGATCAATCTCGTGGATCATCAACGCTGACGAAGTCGGAGAGCTCATCGAGCCGGTGCAGATCAATACTGCGCCGATCACCCCAACACCTACGACTGTAGATCTAATCTCGGAACCAACTTCGAGGTCGCTTTCACCGACAATTCACCGCCTGCTCCCTCGCTACCCAAGGAGGCAAATCAACAACGATGATCTGATCGCATCCATCGATCATGTTGGCCAAAAGCTCGCCGATTGCCTCTCCATCACAGAATCGACTCTGACCACTCTGGTCCAGCGCAGACCACCCTCTGATTCAAATCTATCAGAGGCAGATTGGAAAACTCCAAGGGTTATGGCCCTACCCTTCGGGCTCACCAGCATCGCCGCCGCCTATCAAGATGCCCTAAAGGGCAAATTCGTCGACCAGGTTGGAGATATCCATCCTCTCGCCGACCAGATCGTCGACCAGCCCCCACCGGCTGTCAACATGCTCCACGTCGGCCGATGCCCCGGAACATCCTTCCAAACCATGCTAGAGGAGAATCTAGACTCTGAGTCCTAGGGCTCTACGGAGACTATCGCCGAAACCACTGCCGAACAACCTCCTTTCTGTAACACCTCGGGTGTTTTAAGTACTAAAACCTGCCATGTCATCATATGCATTGCAAAGCATTTGGTCTTAGTGAAAACTTGGATATGCATTCACTAAAATAAGTTTACTTTTATGTTATATGTGTTGACTTGGATGGTTGAATCAATTTCAAAACAATTGTGTTGGATTGGATTTCCGAAAACCCTGATTTCAACATTTAATTTTACCCTGGAAAACCCATTTCAAAATCTAAGCACATTTTGGGGTTGAGACTAAAAGCAAAAGTGTAGAGCTTATCGAGATGTACAAAGTTGGTTTTTGGAGTTTTCAAAGTTGTTTTATAAAATTTGAAGTAATTTGAAAAGGCGTAAATTCTTGAAATGTCCCCTTTTTCAATTCAAACTTGCATGTAAAAATGTAGACCGAATTTGGGTATGGTTATAAAAGCAAAGTTGTAGAACTTTGAATTTGGAACAACTTTTATGTTAGGAGATTTTTGAGTTGCCATATAAATTTGGGAGTATTTTGGGTTTCAAATCGAGTGGCAATTTTGTAATTTTAGTGAACAGTAACCGCGGAGCCATCTCACCGACGGCGAGCTTCTATTGCGTTCTGGTCGTCGCCGTGGCCACCTTCGGCTCCGCGCTAGCGTGGAGAAGGCTCTTGCGTGGCTTCTCTTTGCTTCCTGGTCGCATTTTAAGCCCCGACGCAGTCGCCATTCTCTTCTTTCTCCTCCTCTATTTTTCCAGTCGCCACTGTCGCTGCTCCGTCATGCTTGCGCCATCGCTGTAGTGCCTTTACCATCTCGGCAAAGCCTGTCCTAGCTCCGCCTACTCCTTGCAATCCCAGTTCACTGAGCCTTGGTGCCTGATTTCGTCGAGGAACGCCGCTTGCTGCCTTTCTTCCTCGCGGCCGGCAGCATCGCCGTCGCGTGCGCTTCACCATGGTCGTCGCTCTATGGTGAGCCGCTGCTCTTGCTAAGTGTTGATCCAGCTTCACCTTGATGCCGTGGTGCTTTATGCCTTGTTGCTTGGTCATTTCTTCCACCGCAGCCACCGGAACATCACCGTCGTCGTTGCTCGCGCCGTCGCGGCTGCTGTGACCGTCAACCTACCTCTCCGCTGCTCCTTCGGTCCCGCTTTTTGCTCAATCGCGTTCAGGGTGAGCTACTGAACCATCCCATGTAGTTTGTTTAAGCTCTACCAGTCTTGTTTCACCGGCGTAGCACAGCCGCTCCGCCGTGTCCGCCATGGCCAGCGTCGAGCTCGTATTGAGCTGTAATCAATGCAAGTAGTGACATCAGTAGGTGCGCCTAGTCGTGATGAACATGTTGGTGCCTTCGCCTTCGCCGTTGATCTCACCGACGACAAGGAATCGCCGGTCAGCGCGCGTCGTCGCCGTGGTCAACACAGGGATCGGTGCTGACAGGTGGGGTCGATCTGTCAGTGGCGGTTTGGTTTAAAAATGGAAAATTTTCTTTTTCAGAAATGGATGAATAGTATGAGTTTTTGTTATTTTTGTGTAGAATTATTTAGAGCTCCAAAACTTATGAAAATTTTTGTGTGACCTCTATGTGATGTATAATATTTAAGAAAAATATGAAATGTTGCTTTTCAGCAATTTTTGAATGTGATAAAAATTACTCAATAAATTAATAAATGTGTTTCCATGATTTTTCTAGGCTTAAATAATTATCCAAAAATTATGAAAATTGTTTTACCACTTAGTTATCATGTGATGAACCTTTACAAAAATTTTGAGCTCAATTGGAATAAGTTGATTTATTTCATAATTTTGAATTAAATAATTAATTCATAAAAGCAAATAGTAACCTTTAATGATTTAGGTTTTGTTTGAATTTTTGGATTGAGTGATAACCTTGGGTCATTAGTTGGTAATGATCCTTGGCAATTAAAATAAGTGTTGTGAAAAGATTTAGTTAGTTTTGACTTGTAACTGTACTGCGAAGGAAAGTTGCATTCAAGTTTTTAACTTTCGCATCCATTATCAAGCATCACGTTTTGTATCTGGCATCATGTTAAACATGGCATTGTTAATACGTGTAGTGAACGAAAGTGAGCATGTGGTAGTTAATCAAGTTGAAGAGGAGGTTAATCCGTCTGTTGAGGTTGGATTTGATATCTGTGGAACGACTCCGGAACCTGACTTTTCCGCCAATCAAGGCAAGCCCCGGATGCATTTAAACCTACCTTGTGTTTTACAAATTTATATCGCTTTTGCTTTTCAATACTACATTAAGTAATTAGGAGTGAGTGAAAACTTAATTGGTGCATTACCAACCTTGTTTTTCCATATCTATCTTGTTACCAGTTTTACTTCGTAATTGCCTAGTTATGCTTATCCATGCTTAGACAGGTAAAAGTCGGGTGATTACCTGTTACCTGCGAGTTTTAAATGGATCTTTGGTTACATTTGGTTACTTATGTTATCATGAGATATGAGCATATGGAATAATAAATCTAGACCGGGCGGACTCGGTGTATGAGAGCCACAAGACATGGATGTCTTGTGAGCGGGTTCTTTCCGCCTGTGTCGATTGAGGCCCGTTCATTGTTGAACTGCATGAGGTGAGACTTTGTAGTACTAACCACATACTCCGGTAAGCCTTAACTTGGCGATTCTATTACGAGAATGGCTACTCGCGCACTAGGAGTGGAGAGATGAGAGGAATAGCGTGTACCCACGTGGCAATGCGCTGGATTGGTGGGGTACTGTATTCTCGGGTGGCGTGGACCTGTTCTTGTTTTAGAGGACCTAAGGGTAGGTTGGTATATGTAGGTCAGGGACCTGCATATGTCGTGTGGTCTTGAATTCCCAGCTGGGTTTAATCGGTTCGAATCGTCGTTACTCCTCGGTTATGGAGACTCAACTCACTATTCATCATCGTAGTTTAATAACTAGAACTTGCGTAAGGTTTGAGAAAGTGTTGGATACGAAGTTTCATGATCTTAATACGGATCATGTCAGCTTTGTATATGATCTTTTTAATGATAAAAATGTTGATATAAAGAATCTTGTTAGGGAGCTTTTACGCAAAAGAACTTTGATTATTGCTAAAGCCATACCTTGAATTCCTGAGCCTGCATTCCTGTGTCTTCTCAGTTTTATTTCGGTTAAGTCTTGTTGAGTACTTTTATACTCAGGGTTCGTTGACCCTTGTTACAGGTGAGCCTCATGAGCAGGTCTGTTTTGGACCGTGCTGCATGACTGTTGTTCGATCCGATGACGACAAGTAATTATGTGGTCCTTGGGTAGGGCACTTTAATTGTGTGTTTTGTATTATGTTACTAATGCCACTCCACTACTATGGTTTGTATTATTTATCGAACTTAGTTTATAAGTTTTGAAACAACTAATTTGTAAACTAAGTTATTGTAAGACTTCCGCTAATTTACTCTGATATAGATATTTGAATAAATATTGTAATCTGCAATGACTCTGTAATGGGATCCTGCTCGGAAATCGTGGATGATTCGAGGTTCTTCGTGGACACCCGACAGTCTTCTTAAGTTACCGAGAATATATGCATAGTCATCAGAGGTCATTGGACAGTGACAGTTGCATGTGGGCCTATAATTTAGGAGGTTCTGCCACACTTTCCCTCCCTTCTATGGAGGCACAATCTTCAACGTCAGCGTCGATAGCCCCCTGTGAGAAGGGGAAACCGAGGAGGACCGCGCCACCCGCATCAACAGGAACATCAACCGTGTGTAGCGCCGAGCAAATGAAGCTACCCTTGTGCTAGCCGTGGCTGCTCGCAACGATTAGCTTGACTCACAAGGAAGGCCACGCCAACTCCAACGCAATCTCGATGATGACCATGACATCTACAAGACCCCAAGTGCCAACTTGGTCGGGGCCGCCATCGAGCTCGCTCGGCTCCCATAGACACCGGAGGTCGCCAAGGTTGCCGCCATGCTTAAAGCGGCACACTGCCAAGTCCACGAGATCCGCCAGGATCAGAGACCTTCCTACTCGATGAGCTCGATTCGCCGATTAGCTGCACCAAGATCTAATCACCACCCTAGCCAAAGTTATTTCGCTGACCAGCACCGCGATGATGGACAACCTCTCTAGGGGGAGCCAGGGGCAACCGCATCGACCACCCTCGCCAACACGACTAGGAAGTCAAGCAGGACATCCGAGCACACCTCAATAATCTCTGAGATGCACGACGACGTATCGACGAGCGCCATTTTTTCTTGCCATGAAGAAGAAGTATGCCGCCATCAAGAGTACAAGCAAGAGTTTGGTAATCCAGACTTAGCCCTCCAGCCACTCAACACCGGCAACGCTGTAGATCATGATGGCGATGATCCCGAAGGGCCTCGAGCATTCACAAGGGCACTCTAGTGGCCCCGTGATTTCAAAATCACTGGGGTCGTATGGCATAATCGCCTAATCTAATGCCTCCTAGGAGTGCTCGCCTTCCATTAGATACTAAGCACTCGAGGGATGACACCAAATTGGACGGTCCCATCGGGCACAGCCCATGGGAGAACCCAAAATTCCACATTTTTTTCATCAGGATCACAAATGAGAGAATAAAGCTTACATCATTCTTAACCATTTCTTACATCACTTTTAATACAATATTAGAGTATAATATTTATTATTATAATAGCAGAATGTAATCATATTATTAGAGTTATGAATAATTAAATGTAACAGCGGAATATAAACATGTGAACAGAGTTACAGCGGAAATAAATATCTTTTCATGGCATGATGAAGCATTGATACATAAACTAGGACAACAAATTATAAAACTTTCATTTATAAAAAACATTTAGTAAGAGTTATAAATTAAAACTATGATCGCAGCATAAAGGGAATCCTCTCTGAGCCCACCAGGAGGAATCCACACATAAGGGTCAGCTCTAGCATCCACCTGTCACCTACAACAGGGGGAAATAAAACCCTAAGTACTCAATTGTACTCAGCAAGACTTACCCAACATGAGAAAAGAAAAGACTCTAATGATATGCAAGGCTATCTGGCTTGTGGGTTTATTTCATCTGCACAAGCATTACTAAGAGTGCGTCCTTATATTCAATTTTTATTAGCAGTGCATTAGTTGATTAACAAACCATTCTATGTAAGCACCTGTGCTACTTTCAAGTAGGTGGTAAGCAATTAGATTTTCTTTTACCATCTTTCATCTTCTAGTTCTTACTATGGTGCTAGAGTTAAGACAAGTCGTACCGGAATGCCGGTAATTTGCGAATCAATACCCCCAGCTGGGTACCCCCAAAAACACACGCTCCGCTTGTACCCTGGGCACAAGCAGGACCAACCCACTACCCTCCTATCATAGGGTCTAGGTCCCCGTCCAAACTAGGACTCCAAGCCCTCATCCCTAAGTCCTAGACTCAGTGCGGTGCACGGACCTCCTAACCCCAAAACCACTAAGATAGTTGGTCCAGAAAGAGCTAGAACCCATGATAAGAGAGTAACAAGTCTTCCAAGTGCTCATACCCAAGTATATGCTCGGGATAATAAGTTTGTGACTTGCCTAGCGTCTTATGCAATGACCAGTCCTTAACCGACACAGACAGGGAAAGTAGTGTAACCAAGCTATGCCCCATGGCCATAGGACACAAGCTCTTATACCCACCAATACCCAAACCATATCCCTGCCCAGTCACTATTTTCCTTTCCATCATTTATATTTTCCAAGTGATAATAATACAGTAATATATTTCCTATCTCTCGCGAGTGACAGGCAATCACTCGACTTCTATCGGAGTCCTATAGCATAGCAATCTATATGATCCTATCATACTAGTAAGACTCATGGGATAAAGATATATATATATATATGAAAGTGGGTTTCATTCAACTCCTTAAAACTTAATGCACAAATATAATTTAAAGTGCAGAAAAATAGGGGTTATGCACCGGGGCTTGCTTGGGTAAGATTTAATCAGAAGTTAGCTTTCCATCATGGCAACACGATCTCCAAAAGCACCATTTCTCTAGCAACTCCCGATGACTCCGTGATCCATCGGCGTTTCTATTATGATGTGCAATGCGATGTAATGCAAAGTCGTAATTAATCGACTGCAACCGTGACTTGTAGAAATACGACTTACGCCTCTCAAGTTAACGAGCTAGTTTTAACGACTAACGTACTAAGCTACGTATCCATGTTGTTGAATAAGGCGTTATTTCCCAACAAATGTTTTAGTCATGAAACCCAAAGGCATTTCTTTATCTATTTTATTCTATTGATTTAATCTTTATTCGAACTATGGCATCATTATCTTTCTAGCAAACTAATTATTCTGGAGCTACCAAAATTATATTGAACAACTAATAATATTAGTAATTTACTGTAAAATTTTTAGAGTCAATACTATCTCCGATTTATCATAGAAATTCCTATAAGTTCACCTTTTAACAATATTAAGCATGTTAAAATAATTAGAGCAACCCTAAAAACATACTGAGTCTATGTGAACAAAATTCACTACTAGGTAGATCATGATTTTAGGAACTCAACAAAATTGGGTTGACATTTTTACGATTTTCTATGATTTACTATAAATTTTTCAAGTTTATTTTCAAAACTAAATTAACAAATGCTTTAGAAACGAAAAGAGCCAGCGGCAACCAAAATTGGCCCAGCGAACGCGTGGCCACATCGTGGCCCATGATCGGCGATCCGGCCAGGCCTGTAGGAGTGCAGGCAGTGGATGGCCCATAGGACACTGTGTGGCCCATGCTTCTGTTTCTACTATTCCTTTGAGTCAATATTATCGTACCTAGGCCCTTACTTTTATCACTATTTACCCTTAAGTCCACCAGCTACCTTGAAATGGAGTAGCGCAGGACAGAGGAATTGACTGGCGGTCGATGAAGGTGATGCGCAGGGCAGCGAGGGCGACCACATCGCACCAGTGGGTGGTTGCGGCACAACGGCTGGCGAGGGCAGCCCTTCGGCACTGACAGACTAGGCGCTGAAGGCGAAGCCCCATGGCAGCATCGACAGCGTGCGGAAACATGGCTCAACAACATTGGTGGTTCCTAGTGCGGACGGCGTCGGGAGGGAGGCGTAGGAGCAGGCGTGGCTAGAGAGGAGTGCGCGACCAAGAGTCAACCCCCGACGAGGTTCTCCGCGTGGTGGTGCGGCGAGGCAGAGCTGTGTGTGGCAACCCAAGCCTAGGCATGCTCGTGGGGAGGCAGGGCGACTGAGTAGTGGTGAAGGAGCAGGGAAGAGGCGGTGCTACGGCACAAAAAAGGCAGCGGAGAAGAGAAAGGAGGGGCGGCGCTATGGTTACTGTGGGCACGGGAGGACGGCGTAGACCAGGGGGCAAGTAGGAGCTAGGGCAGCGACACTAGCATGGGGAAAGGAAGACATGCACGCACGAGGGGGAAAGGGGGAAAGAAGATGGGTGGGTAGTGACGTCCGTGGCCTGGCGACGTAGTAAAGAGAGGAAGAGCGGACGGAGGCCAGGCAAAGCAGAGCGAGAGTAGCAACTCGGCATCCTCAAGAAGCAAGGGTTGGGTAGCAGCAGCAGCATGAAGTGGCCCGGTCTGCTTGACACAAGCTATGGCAGAAGCAGGACCACGTGCACCCCTTAATTACGGATACGATGCTACAAGGGAGGCAAACATCATAGGCGTGGCCAGAGCATGGACGCGGGGGTAGGATAGGACGGACCGACATGGCTAGCAGCGGTGCATGGACGCGCACAGAGGGAAGTGAAAGGACATGGCGTGACAGGGATAGAACCACGTGCTCTCTAGGGGGGATGCAAGCAAAGCAATACACAGCAGCAACAACCTAGCCAACTTTCTTTAAAACGCTCTATGAGAAAGGATGCGTGGGAGAGAGAGCAGCGACCCAGCGATAGGACCCGACAATGCGGCGCGATGTGAATAACTCTGATGATTAATTCTGAGTAGGGAAACGCACCACCGTATTCAAGCGGCCAGGACGGCAGCAGTGCCATAGGCCTCGGCCAGCTGCTGCAGCAAGACGACAGACAGAGCAATGTAGTGCGTGGCCAGCGTAGTACGAGCTATAGCGGCAACAAGACCCTACACATAGACCATGTCCCGACACGGCTAGCCAGCATGAGATTAGCCTCAACAAAGCTTGAATTTAAATTAGATTCAAAAGCTATATATATATCATTCTATTTATTAATGGATTTTATTTTGTTTATAAAAGTTGCTTTTCATGCTTAATCTAATAGAACAAACCATTCACCATCTATTGGCTAGAATTGTTATTCGACATTCCTAAATATCTTGGGTGTTTATTTGAGTCTACAAAACTGAGTCACACCGGATTCGCTTATCGCTTCAAGTATGTTTTAAATAAAAAATCCAAGAAACTCGTTTCAGAATTTTTTCTTAGGCCTAAATCTTAGTGCTAAACGAGCTCGTAACACCAGAGGTGTTACAACTAACCCCCTTTAAAAAGAATCTCATCCTAAGATTCGAAGCTAGAACCAGAAGAGGGAGAAAACGCGATTACATTTCATAGATCGGGGATTACACGACTTCGAACACTAAACGACATGGGGATTTAGGGATACATGGTTAAGAGCAACCTAATACAATCGAGACTTAATCTAGAAATCAAGATAGATGAGGGCAATGGAGAAACAACAGGAAGATGATTATCCAAATCATGGCGTAGGTCGAACAGATAAAAAAACAGTCGAGTGAGATGTCAAACATCGTGAACCCTAAAACCAAACTATCCAAAGGGAACTTGAACTTCTTCGACGAACCAGATCCTTTCTTCTTCTTAGATTACACCATCACCTTAGGCAGGCAAATCTAGCTCCTTAGATGACAACTAGATCTCTTAGCTCTACTCCAAATGCAAGGGGAATGGGAATGAAGAAGAAGAGCAAGGACCAAGGGTATTTTATAGTGGCCAACGGGGGATGGGGCACAACACATCGGATTGGGAGGTGGCATGAATGGGATACACGAACGAGTCATGCTGTGGAGATAAGGTTGGTCATGGTGCGCTTCCTATGTGAGCGGGCAGAGGATAAAGGAGAGGAGAGGAGAGGAGAGGGGGGGTCTAGTATAGGGGACAAGGCATGGAGTAGAGAGCTGACCGAATGCTAGAGAAAAAGGAAAAGTGCACAGTGCACAATGACGGCGAGTGCGGCACAAGGCTGCGGCCACGCGAGAATGGGGAGCTAAAGGGCTTGACATAGACGGTGTCCGTAGGGCATGCAATGAAACAATTCGGCAGGCGTAGTGTGGTCAACTAAACATCGAGCTTGGGACATGATGTCCACGCCGACTTTTACAATTACTCTCGACTACCGAGGCTAACTTTCTGTACTACTCTTCTTTTTCTTCCCTTCCTTATCCACAATTTGCACCAACCTTTGTGTGAACTGAGATCACAACATGCATGCTCCCTCGAAAACCACCTCCTCTGGTTTACTTTGAAAGAACACTATTTTGTCAACCCATTGTGGATTTCCCATTTGAACACCTAAATATTTCCAAGGAGAATATTTGTAGCAAAAGCGGTATGGCGGTGTAACTTGGCAAAGGTACTTGGTTAACAACCTCGATTCCAGTGCGTGCCGAGTAGCGTCACCATGTGGCAACTGTTCCATAGGGAGCCCTTGGTTTTGTCGCGGCACCATAAGCTATTAACCAGACAACTACTACCAACTTACACGCGATGAAGATGGTGGGGTCGAAGACCACAGAGTAAGAGGGGTATTGCAAGGGAAGATTCAAACAACAAGGGTTTCCTGCACAACAAGAGACAAGGAATTCAAATCCAACGGCGGATTTGGTTTAAAGAGATCCAAGTGTTCTGCTAGGACATCCACAATTAGTCAATACATTGTCCTATGTCATCTAATCATGGCTGGTCTACTGACCTCTGAATGGAACTTCTCTTGTAACCCACTTAATATCACCCTTGAAAACTCTAAGCACGTCGCACGTCTCACGAAACTTAAGGTAGATGGACGCAATAAACACAACGAAATAAATAAAATGCATATTCTAATGGTCTTATATGGGTACAACATACAAACATTCAGTATCCCATTCATGGCACATCATTCACCTATGGTCGGATGATCTCAACAACTATGGACAAAGAACAACGACAAGAGTACAATACAAGAGGACAACGATAAAAAACACTACTACTACGGGTACAACATCCCAAGGCAACTAATCTACTTGGAACCACACATCTTCATTCCTGGGCTTGGTAGATTCTTCTACTGCCCTGGCTATGGATCTACATCTTCTCGGGGCAATGGCTGAGTGAGAGGAATCAAGGGCTCTACTTCTGACACTTCCGAAGGTGGAGGTGCTGATGGTGCTGCAACATAGGTTCTTCTTCTTTCTGGCAGGTGGACAGGAATCCCCTCCAAGATTGAGGGATCCTGCCCTTCAGTAGCCAGCATCCTCCACTTGGCCCTAGTGACAAGGTAGGCCTCTCCTAGCTGATGGACATGCTGATATTTAGCCTCCTTTAGAGCTTCTAACATGGCAGTCTCCCAGCTCTCAGCAGCTACAACACTGGCATGCACTTTGGCATGTTGCACCTAGAGCATCCTAGAGAAGATCTCAGCTTCCTCCACCCGCTGGAGGTAGATCCTCAGTTCCAAGGCTTGCCGGTCATACTGCTCATCTAGAGCAAGTAGGTATGTGGTCAAGTGCACCATGGTAGGACTATCTTCTTGCACCTCCCACCCTTGCAAAGCCTCCATGTGAGTCCTCCATGCCCGTCGATTCTTGTCCAAAGGTGGAAAGAATCTCATGGGGGTACGGGCAATGGACTCTGCATAGATCTGGTAGAGGTACCGCAAGGCTTTGCGGGCCATAATCTAGTAGGTGTTGATGAAGCTAAACCCAGTTGTGGTCACATTCTAGGCTTCAGTGAGGTCGGAAAACTCTTCACTCTTCCCGATGTAGACGATAACCTCACACCGCCCGGTGCCACGCTCCTCATACTCATGGCCCTCATACTCGGGATGATCTTTGCTTCCAAGCTTTTGCAGGGTGGCGTGCAGGATTCTAGGAAAGCCCTCAATGTTCAGGCAGTAACTACTAACCCAGGCTCCTGCCATCCCTAGTGGTGGTTGTGAGGAAGGACTGAGTGAAAAGCTTGCTCAAAGGAAAAGTTGGACTAGCTAAAGTGCACCGAGTGGTGGTACCAATGGCTAAGCCTGGCTCTACCTATAAAGGCGGAGTGTTTAGTGGTTCTAGCACAGTCCACTAAGGTTCCTACATGGGATCACTATGAATGACACAACCAAATTTTTGTGCATTTGAGGCGAATGATGTTCGAGGCCATTACTGACTAGTATGACTGTAGGGCAAGGGTCCAACAAGAGCGTAGAAAAGAGTACGGGGAGACATGGGTCATGACCGGCGTGAACCATGGATGAACATGGAGTATGAAGCCATAGTGCAGACCTAACTCTAGAATAGGAACGAGTCAGTCGTGCACAATATGACACGCGTGACACCTATGGATGGCGTATCTGCGAGCAATATGACACTATAATGCACAAACAGGATATGCATGAATGCATGTCCTATACGTCTTTTCACTGTTGCCAACATATAGGGCAACTGTTCTCAGATTTTTGGCATAGCGTTCTCTCCTTGTAACTAGTCGATACTATCAGACTATGCTTGAGTTAGTGTACCTACAGAAAAATTGATTAAGCCTACCTAAGTCAGCAGAGTGCCATCTATCTTGGATACATAACTATAGTAATAGGGCTACTTATATAACTTCACATAAAGATGTCCTAACTTTTGAAAATAATTTGTTGTCAAATTTTATTTTAGAAAAGGTTTTCGAAGCTTTATTTCCTTATTTGCGCTCTGATACCACCTGTGGTAGAACTATCTAATCTAATGCCTCCTAGGAGTGCTCGTCTTCCATTAGACACTAAGCACTTGAGGGAGGACACCAAATTGGACGGTCCCGTCGGGCACACCCCACGGGAGAACCCAAAAATCCATATTTTTCCATCATGATCACAAATAAGAGAATAAAGCTTACATCATTCTTAACCATTTCTTACATCACTTTTAATATAATACCAGAGTATAATATTCATTATTATAATAGCAAAATGTAATCATTTTATCAGAGTTATGAACAATTAAATGTAACAACGGAATATAAACACGTGAATAGAGTTACAACGGAAATAAACATCTTTTCATGGCATGATGAAGCATTGATAAATAAACTAGGACAATAGATTATTTCATTTATAAAAACATTTAGTAAGAGTTATAAATAAAAACTATGATCACAGCATAAAGGAAATCCTCTCTGAGCCCACCAGGAGGTATCCACATATAAGGGTCAAC